>NW_008358387.1:989283-1025433 GCF_000622305.1 Nannospalax galili | reverse complement strand
TAGTTCTGTCTCCCCCCTCCTCGCCCCCCCTCTCCTCTCCTCTCCTCTCTCCTCCTCTACCTCTCCCTCTCCTCTTCCCGAGGGCCTACGAGGTCGACCAGCTGTCCGTCTCGGACTTAGTGCAAATTTTGTCATCCTTCGGGTCGACCAGTTGTCCCTTTCTCTCCGGGCGTTTCTGAAATGCCCCATATAGGTCTCTCTCTCCTCTCCTCTCCTCTCCCCTCCTCTCCCAGAGGTTTTATTCATCTGAGATGTGAGATGACATTCTTTACTTTGCTGACAATGACTTATTTGTACCTAATTGCCTAGATTCTGGGATTGTTAGGAAACTGTATTGACAATGATAATTTTCAGTTGTCTCACAATGAGGGCACATGAATTAACACAGATCCCAATCAAAACATGGCACGCAAGAAACAAAGCCCCCACCAACGACACATTTCTGACATTGCCTTTGTTAAGTGTTGCATTAATAGGAAGGTGACATTCTTTTGAGAAGTAAAGCATATGTAAATAGGAGTTTTTAAAAATAGAATTCTGCAAGTCAGAGTCATTTCTACGGCTTCATAAGGCAGAGAGCAAGTTAGACAGACACCTTCTGTTCACAGAGAATAGAAATCAGAATGGTTTTCCTGCTCGGTTTAGCAGCCAAACTTTTCTTATGTGCTGGATATAGCTGGGATTAGTCTGACAAACTGATTCTAGGCTTGCATGTTCTCAGTGACAACCCAAGATGTTTGCACACCTTCTAGTTTTTAGGGGTCAGATTTAAAGTACCTTGGATAATGATGTGTCAAGCATGTTTTGTGTGTCCTTATTTAGGACAAACAAAATTGTTTTCTTTTACTGGGACCCCGTAAAGCAGAGTCCTTCTCTCTCCTTCCCTCTCCCCTTCCCTCCCTCCTTCCCCCCTCCTTCTCTTTCCCTCCCCCTCCTCCTTTTTCTTCTTCCTTTCCAGTTGTTTTATGTTTGGATATGAGTTTATGAATTGTAGACACAATTTCTGGGCAACATTAAAGGTGAGTTACCAGACAAAGATCCCAGGTTGCTCTGTCATTAGGTGATTATGATTCTTGACTTATTTCTTTCTAAAAGGGAAGGGAATGTGCTGAATTCGCCAATAAGCAAATTGGTTGGTTCTGCTCTTATGTCACATACAGTCTCTTTACTATACAGACTTAATCTATTGTAAAATTAGATTGTAAAGGCAGAGTCACCACCACCCCGTGGTAATGGTGGAGGACTCATGGTGCCAGCCCCACTAGATTCCTCTGTGGAAATCATCATGCTATCATCTGTGGCACCACCAACTCCCCAAATAGTTTGATTTCCTTGGCAGCCCCAGGTGTCTTCAGAAGTGTGACCCTTCCAGTTAGATTGCCCTGATAACACATTGGGTTCCCGATGGGGAGAGTCTGTACTCTGAGGTTCCTGTCTTAAGTGGCAGAGATGCAAAAGCAGTTCTGTTTCAATCATTTCTAATTCAATTCTCTTGTACACTATCATGTAGATATTGAATAATGCAACCAGCAATGGAGGAAGAAGGGGTCACAAGGTTTGGGTTCCAGTAAAATGCAAATAGCCACTGCATTTGCAATTTTAAATGCCACCTATGACAAGGACAACATCTATGAGATGTCAATTAGATGAGATGATGTTTTTTCCTGGCATTGGGGATATATAATTTAGGAGAAATTAACCTATAGGCAATTCAAGACTAGGTTTCTGGGATGATACAATAGGACTTTGATATGGATGTAACATTTTTTATTATATAGTCATTTTTTTCTAGGGAGCAGCTTTTATCAAATTAAAAAAAAAATGTCCTTGCTGGGCAAGGTGGTGCATGCCTTTAATCCCAGCACTCGGGAGGCAGAGGCATGTGGATCTCTGTGAGTTCAAGGCCAGCCTGGTCTACACAGTGAGTTCCAGGCTAGCTGGGGCTACAGGGAGACCCTGTCTCAGAAAAACAAAACAAAACAAAACAAAAACAAAACAGTAAAGACCCACACGAATCTATTTTCACAGTATTTTGTTTTATTTTAAAAGCTGATCTATGTTCCTTTATGCAGAAGACACAAAAGCCTGTGTGGATTTGCTCTATGATCTTTAATTTTTGCCTCCCTCTTGGATATCCTATGATGAATATACAGGAAAGAAATAGAAAACGCTATCCAAATTCAGTTAATAGCTCTGAGAAATGCACTTTAAGAGTGCCTTAAAATCAGGTTACAAATATAATTTTCAATTTGCTGGGGAGAGAATAGGAAGGAAGAGCCCTGTGGAATACAGAATAAATTCATTGTACGTGCATTATTGGTGTTGGCTCGTTACATTTTTCATTGACACACAACTCAGCACATCATTTTGAAGAAGAAAGTTCACACACTCTCTGTTGGTGATATTAAGGGAGGAGCACACAGATTAGGAAGTACTGTGAGTGGTGGAGTTTTATAGTGAAACAGGTGGCAAGCAGGTGGAGGAGTTTTGTTTTCAGGTATCATAAAATTCTAAAGGCAGGCAGTGATATCAGTTAGGGCTACTTTGAGGTTTGATTATGAAATCGATGGCAGGCTGAAGAGATGGCTCAGTGACTAAGAGCACTGACTGCTCTTGCAGAGGACCTGGTTCAATTTTCAGCACCCACATGGCAGCTAATAGCAGTCTTAATTCCAAGGAGATCCCCTGCCCTCTTCTGACCTCCACAGCATTGCACAACATGGGTGCACTTATATACGTGCAGGCAATACACACTCCTACACATAAAATAAAAATAACAAATAATTTTTTTTTTTTTTTTGGTATTTTTGAGACAGTGTCTCCCTGTAGCCCCAGCTGACCCGGAACTCAGTGTAGACCAGGCTGGTCTTGAACTCACAGAGATTTGCCAGCCTCTGCCTCGCTAGTGCTTGGATTAAAGGTGTGCAGCACCACCATGCCAGGTACAATGTAAAGAGTTTTTCATGGACTCTTCATACACACACACACACACACACACACACACATACTAGAAAGAGGCAACATTCAGCATTAGTTTTTTTCTTTTTTTTACTTTTATAAACACACTCAGAAACTATTTAAGTAAGTGGACAGAAGTGGAACTTGTGTTTAATGTCATGTACTCCTCAGCAAGCACACAAATGAGTGTGCTAAAAATCATGTTGCAATTTTTTTTTGTCTTTTTTGAGACAGGGTCTCCTTGTAACCCCAGCTGTCCTGGAACTCACTATGTAGATCAGGCTGGCCTTGAACTCACAAAGATCCGCCTGCCTCTGCCTCCCGAGTGCTGGGATTAAAGGCGTGCACTACAACGCCCGGCTATAAAATATTTTTTAAAAAGAAATTGATTTCACTTATGGGGATTTTTCTCCTCTATGGGCTATTCTGGATGAATGTGAAGACCTGGCCTTGACAGATTCCAGAAAATCTGTCCATCCTAGGTTGCTGAGAAGCTGCGGGAGCCTTCACACTGCGGCCTGTGCCACTGTGATTGAAGAACGTGGCTGGTAGGATATTTACCTCTTTATACAATTCTGTGTTTCCCACAACTGTATTTTATTATTCTGCAATGAGCTGGAAGTGTTGCTTCAAGTATTTAAAGGGTACAAGTGAATGTACGCTGACCAGCTACTTCCTGGAAGAGCTTTGCATTATGTAGAGCCTGGCTGCAGATTCCAAGTAGCTGTAGGTCTGTCACACGATTCTCAGCCTTCCCTCATCCTGGCAAAGCCAGTGTCCTTGATGGAAGCCAGAGACTTTGGAAGACACTGTCTAGTGGGTCTGGAGTTCTCCAGAGCAGAATTCACTGCATGGTAGCAACAAGGGGAACTTGGGATTTAGAATGTGCAAGGTGAACAGTGGCAACCACTCAGGGCCTTAGACAGATTATTTATTTATCTTTTCAGTTTGCCACTTTATAGCCAGTTGATAGTGTGATGGAAAGACCCAAATTCTGGTCCCAGCTCTTGAGTTCATAACTGTTTAACCTTGTGACACAACTTTATCCTCCACAACTTTCCTATGCGCATCTGCAGAAGAAACTAAATTTTACCTGGTCTGCTGACTTAATGTGGTTAGGGGAGAGGGAGAGGAAATGACACATTAAATACAAGTTCACTTTAAAAAACATTTTAAAGCCAAGAGGGCATTGCTGAGTGTGTATGTGTATACATGTATGTACCTTGATAGTTTCTCAATGTTTTCAGTTTAACAAAAGCCACATAGCTTACTGGCTCCAATTCTGGAGTTAGAGTCCTGATTTATTCTTTTGGCACCTGAATGAAGCCAGTTACATAACCTGCACCCCTCTGCTCTCACCTTTAAATAGGGAATAGCTATAGTTTGCCTGTAGCAGAACTGGAGATGGATTGAGAGAGGTAGTATGTAAGAGGTCCTAGCATGGTGCCCGTTGGCACATGCTCAGTACTGGGTAAATGTAAACTATCATTAGACTTCAAGCCCCTTTACCTACATTGTTAAGAATGAGTACATCCTGAAAAAAAACCCCACCCATAGGGACCCCAAGAATGCACACCACACAGGCAACCTGTCATTTTAAGAGGAAGCCATCCAAGGTCTGCTGGTTAGTCCTGGGTAATCACCTTCTATTACAATCAGATTGTTGCCTCAAGTAGTGGCAGAATGCCAGTTTCCTCTACAGATCTCAGATTCCTGTGCTTTGCAGTGGTATTCAAAATACTTCACAATTCAACTCCAGAAATTTAGCACATCTTCAGAATAAATTATTATTGTCATTAGCACATTACCACCCAAGAAAATCTGTGCGGGAACAGAATGCCCAGAGTGGAAGGCAGTCTGTTCATTGACAGTGAGCACCATGTGTGCGAGGATGTTTTTGTTTTAAATGTTGCTTTTTGTACCCCAAAGCTAAAAACAAGACACACCCATCAGTGTTGATCTTTGAGTAAGAAAGTTAGCAAAGACCCGATTAAAACAGTTCAAAAATGACAGAAAGATAAGGGTGCCAGCACAGAGAAAAGTCACAGAGATAGGTGCCCTTGGAGAAGTGGGCAAATATTATCAAGATGAGAATGTTGTTCTAAGTATCTTCATCTTATATATGAAATGCGCTGGGCAATGAAAATATTCCTAAATTGCCTTGTGAGGAAAGAGAAATCATAAGGAAAATCCACTTTGCTGATCTCCCAACTTTGGTTTGATATACAGTGATTTTAAACCACTTTTGTAGCCAGCTGTAAATTAGTCTTCTGCCTATCCACTCTGTCACTCTCTGTCCTGGAGATGCTTATTATATACAGTTTGGCTTCTGACAGATCCTTTTAACTCTACAGCTTTCCAGTGGTGATTTTTTTTCATTTTACATGATTAAGTATCCTAAAAATGAAGTAATATTTTAAACTATCACGATGCCTAAATTGCCTCATCCTTTTGAATAGCATTCCTGGTTCTCTCTATATATGTATATGTAGTATTTTTGTATATATATTTGTGTGTGTGTGTGTGTGTGTGTGTGTGTGTGTGTGTAATTACAGCTCCGAACCCAAACTAAAATTTCTTCTATTAAAGGGTATGTTCGCTATTTACTTTGAGATAAATACTTATGGATCCTTAAGCCTAGGGGAAAAAAAGAAAGGAAATAATTCACTCTGGCTTGAAAAGGGTGGAGATTTCTTTGTTTCTTTTTATATGTATTCAGGAAAAGCTGACAATCGTCCCACATTAATGAACTACACCATCAATCACCATGTTGACAATGAGCGGAAAAGCGAGGTATATGTCAGGCTGACGGCATATTGCCTTTTTCAGTGAGGGCATGACTGTTTATAGCACTTTCGTTGGCAGATCCTTTTTGCGCTGGAACAAGAATAGAAAGAAGAATTAGGCAGGCAGGGGAAAGAGCCTTATGTTTTCAGATTATGGAAAAAGTAATGGGAGAAAAATGAGAAATTATTTTTATTTTTGTAGTTTGTGTACCTATCCCACAGAACACAAAGAGTAAATGGAAATATGAGAGAAAAAAACGATTTCTTTTCTTCCTTACTTTATGGGTCTGGTTGTCTTTCCCTGAGATGGCAAAAAGTTTCATGGCTTTTGCACAATGACCACATTCGAATCTGAGACTCAGGCAAAGTGAATTAGGAGTAATTGGGTTTCCCCCTCTGCCCCATCATTGCCTTCCATTCCCTTCTGCACAAGATGATGGGGGAAATAAGGGCTCCTCTGGTGGAATCATTGTGTCCAGCTGTGTACTCTCAGAACCCTGAGTAGGGTCCAGGCTCGCCACTCTTTGCTTTAAAATCTGAACTCTTCTGGTAACTTGATAAGTTGATCCCAAAGGACAAGACGGAGGTAGTATCAGTGGCCAGTAGTTATTAGGAGTTCATTATATGTTAAGAACAATGTAGCTCTTACCTCATTGGATTCTGGTAATAATAGCCTTGTGGTATGGGGGTGCAGTTACTTTCACAGATAAGAAACCTGGGGGCTTTGAGGGATGAAATGACTCACACAGCCACCTGATACGTGACTAAGTCACACTTTGTGGCTCTCACCACTTTTTAAATAACTACATCAGTGCTTCTGACGTCAGGACCCTTTTAAAAATAATTAAGGATCCAAGGGGCTAGAGAGATGGCTCAGCAGTTAAGAACACTGCTCTTGCAGAGGACCTAGGTTCAGTTCCCAGCACCCACATGGTGGCTACAAACCATCCTTAACTCCAGTTCCAGGGGAATCCGAAGCCTCTGACCTTTGCAGCATTGCACGACACCGGTGCACTCACATACATGCAGGCAATACACTCGTACACATAAAGTAAATCTAATAAATAAAATTAAAAAAAAATTAAGGATCCAATGCCAGCACCACGCCTTTAATCCAGCTCTTGGGAGGCAGAGGCAGGTGGAGGCCAACCTGGTCCACATAGTGACTTCTAGGCTGGCTAGAACTAAGGAGACCCTTAACCAAACCAGACCAGACCACCAAAAATTGAGGCTCCAGTGTCCTCTTGTTTTAAAGTCCTTATAGCTCTCTATGATCAGTGTTGCTCATTAAGATAACAAAAATTGTGCTTCTTCCTTACACAAATAACACTAGAAACATATTACTATATTGTAGTAAATATATTTTCAAATGATGCAACTGCTCTATTTTCCAAAACAAAGACATTTGGCAAAGAGAGCGGTACTGTTCTGCATTTTTATGAATTTTTTGAATGTCTGATGCTAGAAGACAGGATTCTCAGTTGCCTCTTCGTTCTGTCACGAGATGTAGCTGGTAAAAGGGGAAGAATCTGACCAATCTTTTCCAGATAATTATGAATATGCTTCTTTGGTATAATATGAAAATTTGAAGGGTGACTCCCACAAGCTTAGTTGCACTGTGGGAGCTGAAGCCATGCTAACAAACACTTTTAGTCTTTATATTAAATTCCATTGGTATAGCTCACAGTTTGAATCATCATCATTTTCCAACTTCATGCATTGGTCATTTGGAAATGTATCTCCCTGAGTTACAGTCATTGAATTACATGGCATGCTTCATACTGATGATAAAAATTCATGTACGTCAAAGTCACCAGAAGTTATTCAGTAGCAGTCAAGCTTAGCCTATTGGATTTAAGTTTTCCAAATTCCAATGTTCACTCAAAGGCTTAAATTTGATCATTGGCAAGACATGTTCTCAATCATCTCTTTAAGCAACTGTCCCAATTTGCTCATTTTTCAAACTTTGCCAAATGCCCCAGTCTGAATAACCATAGTCTGTTAATTATACTTTAAAAAAAATGCTGTTTGGAAAAATAGAAAATAAAATAAAATGACCCCCCCCCCAAAACCCCAAAGCAGCAGCAACAACAACAAAAAACAACAAACAAGCAAAAGCAAACACCAAAACCCCCAACCAGTTCAGTTTACACTGCCAGAAATTGTTACATTCTTTACTTGGAAATAACCACTGTCCTGTGTTACAGATTTATCTGTATCTCACGTTTCACCTTACAGAACAGTAAGAAATGATAGGGTCAAGATTTAATAGAATTTGATCTTTTTTAGAAGCTTAGTAAAATTAATAGTGTTGCTATTTTATGTTTTTTGTGTGGGTTTGCTGTAAGTGAAAGATGGTGCAGACACAGTAGGTACCAACATGGCTTAGTAGTACCATGCTGACGCTTACAAGGCACCGTGTGCTTATGTCTTTGTCCCTATGCCTTTGGTACAAATGTCAGCCCAGCATTTATTATTAGAAAAGTTGTTTGGATCTCATGTACCCCTAAAGGACTCAAAGAGCTTCAGGATTCTGGGGAGACCAGCTGCTTTATATGATACTGTCTTTCAAAGATGCTGGTGATGTGTGAATCACTCTTACATTGGCAGCAGGAAATGCAAGCAGTAGAATTAGAGATTGGTATTAATTTCTTAGGATGCAGATTTTCACACACATGCATTTGTAATGGCAGATAGACTGCTACAGTGTTGGTGTCTGTTTCTATTTCTTTTTCTTTTTAAGAGGTTTATTTTTATTTTATGGGTATCAATGTATGTGTATTGCATGTGTCCAGGTGCCTGTGGAGGCCACAAGAGGGCGTTGAATCTCCGGAAACTGGAGTTACAGACAGCTGTGAGCCACCAAGTGGCGGCTGGGAACTGAATCTGGATCCTCTGCAAGAGCAGCCAATGCTTTTAAGCACTGAACCATTTCTCCAGCTGGGCTTCTATTTTTTATTGATTCTTTTAGGATTCACTTCAGATATAAAAGGAAAAAGCCCACCTTTGGCCAGTGGGTGCCATACCTTTGAAGCTGTAAGTTCCATTCCTGAACTGAATTTTCACTTTTACCATATCAACAGTACAGCACACCAATTCTGTTTACAATCCTGAAAACTAGCTACTTGGAATATATTTAAAATATCTGTGTATAGTTACAGCATTTTAAATCCCACCAGTTTCTCACGAATGCTTTGGAAAAGTTTCTTTTCTGTAACTGTAAACATCTTTGGTTTCCTCTTAGTCAAGAGAGAAAGTTTAAAGACAGATCCTTTAGTAAATTCTCAGTTTCCTAAAAAATCTAAACTTAGCTAATTTTGAAGGAGGTATTTTGTAACAGAATAGGCATGTGCTGGTTAAAATGAAGAAAATTTGGGAATTTTATGGAAACTAGTTATAAGCACTAATACTTTTTGAAGTCATATCTCCATTTTTTGGAAGGATTATTGGTCATAGTTCTGATCCTTTGGGCATTACACAGACTTGGGTATTGTCAATGTATCACACAACAACATGGATAAATCTGAGTTGAGTCTCTGGATAAAAGCCATTAATATGGGTCTTTCATTCTGTTTCGTTTTCTGTGAGAATTATTATTTTTTCTTTCAAAGAGAAAAATGAAACACAAAAACTCTTGTGTGTGACTGAGGTTCATTCACTGCAATCTGAGAAGTGTGGTATTTCAGTGAAGCCTTTGAAGCTTCCATGACAGAGAAATGCTGAGGGTGTAGCACTAAATGTTTTAGGTTGTAGAATTTTCAGAGTAGGTGAAAAGCACGCATAACAGTCTCTGCAATCTGGTACAGGGGATCCAAAGCTCTTTTTGATCAAGTGAGTAGCATTTTCCAAACTATAGTAAGTTACTAGTGAAACACCAGTGTTGACCTATGACATGATTTTAGAAGTTACATAAATGGCTTTGTTTTTGTTTTAAAGATTTTAAATTATATGTACATGTCTGTGTCAATGTGGGGAGTATGTGCACACGAGTACAGGTACCTGCAGAGTTCAGAAGAAGCTATCAGATCCCCTGGAGCTGGAGTTACAGGATAAGGAATAGTGCCAGGGAAACCTGGAAGAATAGTTGGAGAAGAATCCAGAAAGATCTAGAAAGGAGTGACTGACTGGAGGGCCAACTAGATGTGGCACACTAGGCTGACAGGGTGACTTTATGCAGCCCGGTCAGCACATTGAGGGTGGACTCTGCATTTGGAGACACTGCAAACTGAGCAAATCTAAGTATGTGGACCAACAAGATTTTACGGAATCAGAAATGGCAAAACATTTAGCACTAAACTATGTGGGATGCTGGGGTCTGTAACCAGTTCCCATAAAGAAAATTAAATGGGTTCTTAGTAAATACAAAGTTGTCTCAAGACTTTGTTAAGATTTTCCTCACATTCCACCAGCAACCCATCTCATAAATGCACACCCAGAACAGACTTGCATAATCGGGAGTGAGTTTATACTTTAGTCACTTTTAGAAGCCAGATTTGGAAAAAGAAAATATCTCCTTCCCATTTTGGGGTTAAAGACAGAAATCACAGCTTTCTAAATCTATACAGCAATCTTTGTCATTAACCTATGGAATGTGATTAATCAAAATATTTCATTAAAATTGGGAAAAATTGGAGCCCAACCATCACTACTTTACCCAGGAAGTATAGTAAGAAGTTATATGCTTACAAGTTATTTATAAAGTTATGGACATAGTTCTTGATCTGATTAAAACAATGCTAAGTACTTCCAGAAAAATTCCTTTCTAGATAAAAAGATCCAAGAAATCAGCGTGATCATCACATTTATCCAATAAAAGAAAGGGCGTAGGAAAGAGTGAATTCCAGATAAGTCCTGTGTAATACTCCTGAAAGCCATGAGGTCACCAGTAAATTAAAGTTGGATTTGGGGCCCAGAATCTCTTACAGCGTTTATGTTCTTCAAGGCTGGAGGCCAGACTGCCAGAAGCCGGGCTGATCCTGAGAGGCTGAGTTGAATATTTTGTTGTTGTTGCAGCATTTGACCCATCATTGCACCCCTGGAATCCAGAAAGTTTGAGTAACACATTTAGGGGGGCTCTGTGTGTGCATCATGCTACAAAATTGCATTATGTTTCACAGTGAAGATGAGATCATTTCTCTTAGCTCATACTTTCAGTCCAGGGCTGCCCTAACCCCTAGGTGGAAGTAGCATAGAACACACTGTGATAGGAAGCAGAAGGCAACCGGGGTTTTGTCACCCAGCTGTCTTGGGCCAGGAAGGGTGCTGGGTTGTTCCTTTAACTGTCCAGTGAATTCTCACAAACTCCCTGCCAGAAGGTCTGAGAGGTTAAGGCATCTAGTGGTGCTCACAGAATGTAACAAATATTAGGTCTAGAGTCCCACTGCTGGCCCTGGGGTGTTCTGCTCTGGGCTCTTTCCTTAGCATCACACTATGAGGGGGTCAAAAGACTCCTTGCACTGGGAGATGGCTTAGTTTCCTAAACTCAGGACTCCAAAGGAGTTTGGGAGTTGGATAGTCAGAGAGTCCTTGCGATGTATGTGTGCCTGTCATGTATTCACAGAGTTTCTAAAGCAGACACCTCAAAGGGCCCCCTGGCATGGATCTGCGATTCTGCCTAAAGGTTGCCCCTACAATGCAACTATTGCCAAATATAATATCATTCTTGGAAGATGCCACTAGTACTTGGGTTCTGATTGTTGTGTGTTAAGAGTCAAAAGGCAATGTGATATTGGTGACACGTAGAAGAGATTCTGGAAGTCACTGACCCACACCTTCTTCAATTTCACATACCTTCAACCATCCCCCAGATCCCACCATTTATGAGGCTGACTCTGAGACAAAAGTTGAGATTTCTTCAGAGCGTGGCTGGGAATATGAATAGATGGCTTATTGGACAAAGAAGAGGGCATTGATGAGCAGATTCTGATTTCTCTCAGTGGACAGCTCAGAACCTAGTAGAGGGCTTGGCCTCCTCTACATGTGTTGTGGGCCAGAACTGTCAAGCCATTGATCTGCTCTGAGATGCTCATCTGGAACCAAGACGAGGTGTTCTCTTGTAAATTTTTGCATGATGGCAAAAAAAAAAAAAACCCAGAATTTTCTACATTATTAGTTTGAATTTCAGAAATCAGACTGAACTAGGGGATTCAAATTATTTAGCACCCTTAAGAGGGAAAATATCTTAATGAAAAAAAAATCACCATAAATTTTCTTATGTATTTGAGCACCTTTCCCCCCAACTGGATCTCAGTGTAATGGTATATTTGAGATTTTCAGGTAGAAATTAATTTCTGATAAAAAGTAACTATTCAAATGGTGAAATGTAAAATAGTGATACAAAATCAGTCATTCTTAATATGAGGCATCAAGCTATGATGATCATAAATGTTCAAGTTAGAGGAAACCTTAGACGCAGAGTTCCAAGAAATAGTACTTGACTCAGAAGGAATGCACGGTGATAGAATCGCAGAGTTATCAGAGTAGATGCTAATGTCAAGGGAGCTCTCCCAGATTGACTCACACCTGCCTGTGACTGTGTTCACACAGCCTATAATAAGACATATTCATATTATACACACGCGTGACGGAGAGAGAGAGAGATAGTTTGTGAATTGAAAGTTTTAAGACCAAGAGTTTAAAGAGATGGTTTGCTTAGTGAGCTGGGGCAAAGCCAATCGGTACAATATCCAAATAATGTCTTGATCAGCTTGTTCACCATGCTTGTCAGAAACTGAGTTGCATTTTAAATATTCGTATTTAGAGTTTTCCACTTGTCATTTCTCCTTGGTGGAGAAATGGCAGAGGAACCTCGTCATCATTTAACTTGGTGCAGAGTAAAGAGATTCTGCCATGTTTTCCTTGCTCTGAGATGGGTTCCAGTGGCTTTCTGGTACCTGTTTTCTCTTCCTTTCCTCCTGGCCTGGATGTTGGGCTGAGGTGTGAGAAGTGCACATCCGTGACTCGTCCTGTCTTCCCATCAGCTGTGACAGCAAACTGAGGCCCTTACTCCCCAATGATAAAAGTGACCCAAGTCAGGCATTTGTAGTCCTCTTATCTGCTTGTTTATTTACTTAGGGATCCCCACCCCCAGTCTTTACGTTCCTACATGGACAATAGTTTGAGAATTTTCAGGTAGGCCTATTTAATCCATAACTTCTTAGTTCTGATCAGGATCTAAGGTAAGGTGGTTCCTTCACTTTAGCTGGTTTGTAGTCATGGCTCTCAACTTAGGCTTCCGAGACTAGACATAGTTAAACAGAGTCCTAATTTACAGACAAGAAAGGAAGGTTCACAGTGGTCCACAAGCTTGTCATCCAGTTGGTTGATATCTACCTTCATATAATTATCCCTCTGTTTTCTTCAATAACCATGGCATTTCCCACTATCTCTGTTGTGTCTGTGAGTGGAATTTTTATCTTTATTTTCAGCTGGAAAACACTGAGACTTTAAGACCCCCAGCACTTCTGTAATCCATAAATTTAGTAGCCAAGCCAGATACCAAGAGAACCCTACTTGTACGTTACACTCAGCCCCTAATAAGTCTAAGGAAACAGTAGGTCTCCTAATATTCCCCTTAGTGGAGATAAATCTTATAAATTACATTTCAGCAGCAAAATAGACAAGCACGGTAATTTTGGTGTGAACTGTGCAAAGTTGTATTTACAGAACATCTCCTGATGCTGTTCCCAGATGTCTTTTTAAAGAAAAATTTAGCTACATGCAAAGAAACTGAAAACCAAGAATATAATTGGTAAGAAACGTTAAGTCTGTCCAAAAAAAACAATTACAACAACTTGATGAGATATATATTTTCTTAGCATCAGCATAAAAAAGAAAGAACATTCTGATCCAGAAATGGTATGTAAGTAAATAAACTTTAATTGGTTTGACAATGCCCCTTTTCCTGGCAGTGCCAAGAATCCTAGCATTATAATTACATAGTTCTGGGCAGACATGTGGTTTCCATTAAGAGAGACTTGTGATTGACCGAGTTCATGAGGCATGTCAGAAAAAACACATCAATGTCTCTATAAGAAGGGAAGAGGAATGGATCTAAATGTATTTATAACTTTGCAAGATACACATTCATAAATCGTTTCAAACAGGCATACATTTCTTTAATTCTGCTGAAAATAAAATCATTAGAGAAAAGCCATTGTGAGCATTTTGGCCTCCACCTCTGTGTGAACACAGCACAGTGACCTGCATTTAGGTAAAAGCAGTACCTTTTTTTGACCTAACAAGGATTTATTTACGAGTTCTGGAGGAAAATATTGAGGAAATCTTGGCTGAATGAGCTGTTGCCTTATGGGTTTAAATACCTCCACTCTTTTTCCTTTTCAAATGGCTTTACCATTAACAAGATTTTCAGATCCATTCTCTCAAGTCCTATGTGGTAAGCCAGAGCCAGGCAGGGCTGATATTATATTCTCCCTCTACCCTGCCCCCACGTCAAGTTTTTAACAGACAAGGAAACAGACTTGAAAAGTTAGTATGCTGCTGAAGGTCTTATAAGTAGTGAATGCTTTTAATTTAAAAAGTGTTGCAAAAACATTAGTGAAAGTTAGGTTGGGCAGGAGGGGTGGACATTTCAACCCTCATAACTGCAAATGCCAACACCCCACAGGTACTACAGATAAACTGTATGTAGATCGTTGGAAACAGCTGGTATGGGGAAAGGTAAGTCTCCTCCAAGAACATTTTAAACCCAATCCTAATGACTTGCCTTAATCACCTAAAGTGACTACACTATTAAATAGTTTATTTTCCACTTTTGCATAAATACTTTTAAGATGACAAACATTTTTCAGTTTGCCAAGTACTGTCATCTTTTGGCAATGTTAATATTTCAGGCTTGATATATTTTCTTGACACTAGAATAATTTGTGTGTGTGTGTGTGTGTGTGTGTGTGTGTGTGTGTGTCCTTTTCTTGGAAAACATTTTGTCATGAAATAGTGTTGAAGCATACAATAGTCTTTTAAAAGGCTATCTCTGCAAAGGCATCTCTTGCATAAAATATGAGATTTATTTAATTTAGAAAATAACCCAGTAACTTTGCTTCTTCAATGGAATGTCTAAAGCTGTTTTTGTAAGCAATTCAGATATTTTCAAGCAGCCATCTGGTATGCTAGAGTGGGTATGCAAAATATTGTAGTTTGAAATTAATGAAACAAAGGCCTATGGTGCCATCCACAGTAAAAATAACGATGGACGATAGCCACTGTTCGTCGAGGACTTACTCTGTGCCAGGCACTGTGCTCTGTGCAATGTATCTATTTAATATTCTATTCCTGCTGTGAAGTTAGGGTGGTTAACACTAACTTCTCTACAGGCAGAGAAATTATGATTTGGGAGCAAATTGGTCAGGATTACCAATGGTCAGGGCCATCAGTAGCAAAGCTGAGATTCACAACCTTTTCACTTCCCTCATGACTTCTGTGACTTTTTCTACACATACTGAACGTTAGACCATCTAGCATGTTCTCTGACTGGGTCTCTGCTTGGGATTCATTTGTAGCATTCTTACATACAATTCTGAATCTTAGGATCAATTGACTTATCTGTGCTGAGGAAAATGCAAAGTGATAGGTTTCTCTGGGATTAACCCATAGATTATCTCTGATATGGAAATCGACAAAGTAAGAGCTTTGATGTACAGCTTAAAATACAGTGTAATTCTGTCATTAGCCTATGTTGCTGGAGTTCTTACAAAAACGTGAAAACACATTCTCTGTGCCCATTCCAACAATCAGTCCCATTCAGAGTCTCAGTGGGTAGCTGCAGAACAAGGCTCAGGGAAATCAGGAACTTGCTTGAAGCTTTGGCTTGAGTTAGAACTAGGCACAAGCCTTGCTGACATTTGCTCAGTTCTGTGTGGAACCACATTGCCCCTCAGAGCCCAGCCCAATGTGTGTTTTCCAGGACTGTACTTGTGACATTACAATGAGAGCCAGTTTGCATGCCGTTGCCCTGACAAGGATTTATTTAAGAATTCGGGGAGGAAAATATTGAGGAAATCTTGGATGAATTAGCTGTTACTTCACGGGTTTAAATACCTCACCCCCTTGTCTCCCCTTTAAATGGCTTGAGACTCGGGGCTCAGCTCTGTGTGGAACCACAGCCATATTGCCTCTCAGCTCATGACCCTTTCATGCCATAACCAGAGTTTGGGCCTGTCTATCACAGCTCTTCTAACTTGATGCCCTGCCTCAGTTTCCTTCTATAACCCATTCATCCACACTACAACCAGGGAGGTCTTTAGAGTGTCTTTTCTCTTATGTCTCTCACCAACAAGGGAACTTTAGCCAAGATCGCTGTTGTGAACCTTCCTGGTATGTACCCAGAGCCTGAGGTATCTGGATAACCCAAGTTCTGCTCCTTCGGGTGTCTGGGCAGTGTTTTCCCAAGTCTGTGCGTGCACTGTCCCAGCTGCACTCTGCACTCTGACCACATCCTGGGTCAGGAGGTTAATGTTTTGCTTCCTCCCTGAAGCTTCCTGACCCAGCTCTTCATTGCTCCATCCAATGGCCCCTTTGAAGTCTTCTTGTTTCCTTGTTCAGATCTCTCACATCACCCACTATTGGCATCTTTTATTCTGGTAATTTTTGCACATTTAACTTCTGCTAAGATGGTAGGCTCCTAAAAGGCTGTACAACCTAGAACTTTGTGTAGAAATATTGTGCCCTGTTAATACCTAGCAGACAGAGTCAGATATTGTCTGGAATGAAGGAAGGAGTGAGTTATAGCATGTCTTGGGTGAGGATATAATAAATGACTATATCTTGGATGAATGGACACATGAATGAACGTCTGTGACTGGCACTTGACCTCTTGCTAACTCTTCCATCATCTTGAGAAGGGGAGAAGTGGCAAGGGTGGAGGCAGTGGCTGCTGATGGTCTGATGCTCACAGTGCTCACAGCTCCTCTTCTCATGACCATGAGCTGCATTTGGAGCTTCACACACTAAGGGAGAAATGCTTCAGGGAGAAAGGCCACAGCCATTGTCCAGGTTTCTGTCTCACCTCCATCACAGGCATGCCTGCATTTGGCTTTAATTGGTGGTGGGTTGCAGTGAACACTGTGCCTAAGCGCTTATCTGAGGTTTTCCTCATGGCCATTTGTGACCATCATTTCGCATGAAGAGGTTTGTGTCTGCTGTCTAGCCTGATGAGACACTGCCGTCATAGGTGCCCAGCCATCTCCAGCAGTCTGTGTCTAGCCCCATTATGCATTTCATCAGGAACAAAAAAGCTCAGCTGTGACCTGGGGATGGAGAAGGAGCCTTGCCCCAAATCCTCCTTCTTCTCTCCTTTCTGTTTCTTAAACAAGAAAAGTACAGGCAGCAACTGTCCAGCTTCTTTAATATTGAGGTTTGTAGCTCAGTATAGTGTTGGAGGTGCCTGAGTGTTAACACATACCTTGAGGTGTGGCTCAGAGGCTGTGAAGCTTTCTGGGCACTTAATGCATATTCCTCTAGGACAAAAAAAGTCTGTGGTAGGCAGGACTGGTGGCTCCCATAAGAAACCCAGAAAGCTGGAATTTTGTAGAAGCTGGATGCCAGAGATGAGGCTGCTGACGAGGCAAAGGGGGATGGTTCCTTGAAGAGTCAAATGTTTCCTCCTTCTCTTGGTGTTATTCTGTTTGCTATATTTTCCTCAAGTCTGAGAGAAGTGGAGCAGCCACCACAGCATCAGACTCTTCTCTATTTGTATTATTATTGATATGCTGCGGGAGGCTGGCTTCAAAGAACAATGGGGTGTTTTAAAAGTCTCTTATATTGCATCAGGTGGTACCTATCCACTGAACACTTGCTTTCAAAGATAGCGTGATGGGTATGTCAGACAGGTTTTTAAGCAATTGAAACTGACTCTTGACCACTTAAGCAAAGAGAAAGGGATTTATTAGAGAGATAATGGTAGGCCTGAAAGTCAGAGAAGACTTGACTAATTAGGTGTTCAGAAGATGCGGATATGAGACAGCCCTGGGGATGGATCATAGGAAGGAAAGGTCTCCCAGGGTGTGCCAGCCAAAGGCCTGGATCCTGTTACCTCCTCTCTTTCAGTCCCATTCTCAAAGTATAGTCTTGAAGGAGAGAGAGTTGGATTGTCCTGACCTGATTATAGGTTCTCCTAAGACCACAACAAAGGACCAAGGGTAGTTCCTGAAAGCAAAAGTACAGTTACAATGGGATGGAAAAGAAACTGAACAAGAACAGACATTCACTAGAATGAGCAGAGTCTACTGTAGATGACTTCATAGCTCCTTGTGTTCTTATGAAGACAGGTATTTTTCCATCCATGCATCCATGCATCCATGCATCCATCCATCCGTCTCCCTATAATGAGACAGATTAATGTGCTAGATGCTGGAAATGCAGTATTTAATAATTCAGTTGTACAAGCTATAAAATGTGCTCCAGGGACAGAGGAGTTAGAATTGTCTACTTTCCCCACAGGGCTGCTGCTTCCAGCCCTAGTGAGTCAGGGACACGCATGGAAGGGGCCCTTCATTGTCCTCCCCAAGGAAGTTTTTCTTATTTCACTAGCTCAGTTTATAGTTACACAATAATCAGTTTTCTAATAATTTCCCTCACAAGTATTTATCCACAGAATTTGCAACATATTAATTCCAACTCATTTATGTTTCTTCAGAACTTTTTTCCTATCTTTTTTTCCTGGGCAGTTAGTTGTATTGTAATCCCTGTTTAATTAATCAAATGCAATGTTTCTCTGTTCAGTGATCTTCCCTGCCCACATCTTCCTTGGCAGGTCTAGTAAGTAATAGAAAAGACGGAGCTATGGTATTTGTGCTACGTGGATGACTTTGGAACTCCTCCAAGCTCTCTGGGTCTTCAGTCGCTCATCTCCCTGCCCTGTTTACCTCATTAGATTGTTGGTAGAGTCCAGTGAAACAAGAGTTGCTAAAAGGCTTGAAAAATTGGGCAGTTCCCAATCTTAGTTGAAGAACTATTGACAGCTGATTACTCCTGGGTGAGAAAGAGCTGAACTTCTTAAAGGGAAGGATGCTAGATAGGCTGACTAGACTGCAGTGGATGAACTTGCACTGAGGGACAGTTGGGAATGCTAACTTGACATGATAGGCCTTAACACAAATGACAGAATGTATGAATTACATTGGGGGAGCTATGGGAGGGGACCGATGGGGAAGGGGATATAAAGAGAATTAAGATTGATTGAGATGTTCTGTATGAAATATACAAAAATTCAATAAAAATATTTTTAAAAAAGAAAAATAAAAAAATATTCTTAAAGCCCAAGAGAGTGTTAGAATTCTGTGGTTTTAGGGGATAGGACTGAACGTAAGGAGAGAGAACAGACAGGACAGATAATTAAATAATCACGAGAATTCAAGTTGACCCAGTGCGTGTTTTACTCCAGGCACTATGATATGCCTTCATGTGGATTATCTCACACACTATGTACTCCCAGCACAGTCAGCAATAGCTATGCCATCTCCATTTTGCTGAGAAAAAAATTGATCCTCAAAAAAATGAAAGCGTTTGCTCAAGGGACCACAACTGGTATACGGAAACCTAGATTCTAATGAAAACCTGTTTACTTTATCTTCCCAACTATGTCAATAAATGTCATTTCTTTTCTTGCTGTTATTTCTCAGATCTCTTAGTTCTGGGTTGGGGAAACTCTGTTGTAAAAATAGAGCTCAAAGTGTAGATGCTAGAATTGGATAGTCTTCACTTCCAAATTTAGCTTTAATGAATCCTACTATGACCCAAGTTATTTTTGTCTCCCTAACCTATAGCTAGCTTCCTCACTAAGAAATGGTGGTATTAATAGTACCTTATACACAGGGCTGTTTAGCAGAAGAACATGTGAAAAGTTGTAGAAATGGTCATGATAATCAATACTAATTGCATGATAGGTAATTGAATTGCTAAACTGGGGTCCAGGTAAGGATTTAATAAATCTGGCAAACTCCTTTCCCCTCAACCTCCCAACTTAGGGAAGTCCCCAAATGGATATAGCTCCCTGTCTTAATTTGGTCCTCAAAACATTTGGTTTGATCTGCTATGCGTTCTTTTAAAATTTGAGCTGGATATGGCAGAACTCACTTATAATCCCAGCATTTAGAGACTGAAGCAGGAGGACTGGGAATTTGCTATCAGCCTGGGCTTCATAGTAAATTTGAGACCAGTGTGGGCTGCCCAGTGAGACCCTGTTTCCAAACCAACTAACCCACACACCCATTTGAATTAGATGCTGACAACATAAAATCAGATTTCACATTCAGATTTATAGACCTTTTTCTTATGTCATAGAAAATTGTATAATTCTGAGCCTACACCCATTCCCAGCTACAACCAACTCTTATTGACTGTGGCTGCTTTCTACATGGAGATACAGTGTTTCTGAGGATTTCTGAAGGCCTTTGAGTTTGAAGTTCCTTTCAGAGAGTCACCAGAGTCCCTGAGAGAGCTAGAGGAGGGGACTGAAGTAACTCTTTTTAATTAAACAATTCTAGTCTTAGAATTGTACTTGTTCCTAATTTTGTACCAGGACGGTTATCAGCGGTCACTCACTAACTCCCCTCCCCGCCCCTGCATACTGCTGCCCTGGGAAGGAAGAGATAAAAAGGGAAACTAGAGAGAAAGGGACTGGAAACATGTTGGGTCTCAATTAATCTGGAGGAGGAGATGGACTGGGGGATACGGGCTGGCTTGCAGCTCAGCATTTATCACACTTTGGCCCCCTGACCCAAGTGCCCTGCTGGACGGAAGAGCCAGGCTGCTGGGAATGGCTTTGCTGATGGGCCATTCCTGGGGTAAGTAGTTATTGATGAAGGGGCTTAAGTGGTATGTGAACACCAGCTCTTAAGCTAAGGCTTCCAGGCCCTGCTGGGCCCTCCATCTCTGGGGATATTTGAGACAGTCCTACTTGCTCTTAGATTCAGGGACTGAACTTCATCTAGTGGCATCCAAGTCAAGGAATTGTCCCTTTCTTGTCCTCCCCTCTTCTAGACACTGAGCTAGGAGTTAGCAGCCTGAGCTGTCTGTCCAGGCCTCCTGATGCCTCTGTTTTAGTGGCTTTATTACTGATCTGAGGGATAGAAAACAACACATTAATGGCTTTTGTGGATAATGATGACTTGAGAGCTGTTACATCAGCAAAATTCAGAAGGAATAAGTGGTTCCAGAAATTTGAAGGGAAAAGAGGGAAGTTAAAAATAAAAAAGAGCAGGAATAAACAGACTTTTGCATCTTAAAACTACTTTTTAGTGGAAGATTTCAGGAACCCTGTTCCCCAATCGTTCTCTACCTTGGCCTTTCATTAGGATTTCCTGGGAATGCCAACATCTAGTCCATGTCTTCAGACAAAATAACAGTTGATCTGAGATAGAGCCTAAGGATTGGCGTTTTCTGACAGTGCAAGGTGACTGTAGCACAGCAAGGTTGAAAACACTGATCTCAGTTTGTCTTTTTAAGGACAAGGCAAGTGATGTCTAGTGAGGATCACACCATCACAGAGCTGGCTATTGCTACACTAATACCAAGAACTAGGGTGCCCTTGTTCCAGCCTGTGGTGCTCTGCCCAATGCAGGCTTTCCCTGCAAGAACAACTCTCATACCATTTCCATGATTTTCTGTATATCCTTGTAACTGCACTATTATTAAAAACAAGCATTTTCACATTATTTTTTAAGCTTGAATTTATGTGCTGTAGCAAGTGGTGGTTCAGGCTCATCTGTGGAAAGAGGAAGTAACCAATGAATACAAGCAATGTTATCACAGCTCAGTGGGATGTGCAGCCTACTAGGGCTATACAGAGACTGGCAAGAGTGAGGTGCTCAAGAAGTACTGGGCTAGGGGGCTGGAGAGATGGCTTAGCGGTTAAGAGCACTGACTGACTGCTCTTACAGAGGACCCGGGTTCAATTCCCAGCACTCACATGGTAGGTAACAACTGTCTGTAACTCCAGTTCAAGGGGATCCAATGCCCTCTTCTGACCTCCTCGGACGTTGCACAACATGAGTACACTTACATACATGCAGGCAACACACTCATACACATAAAATAAAAATAATAAATTAAAAAAAGAAGTACTGGACTAAAACCCTCTTGTTGACTTAATTGGAATAATTAAGAAAAAAACTGGGAGGGCTGCAGAAGTGGCTCAGTGATTATGGCTGCTCATTCTTGCAGAGGACCCAAATTCAGTTGCCAGGACCTAATATGGGTAGTTCACAACATTCTCTAACTCCAGTGCCAGAGGATCTGATGCCCTCTTCTGGCCTCTGTGGGCACCCATACTCATGAACACATACCCACACACAGATATGTACATACTTATAATTTAAAAATAATAAATCTTTGTAAAAGGAGAGAAAATTGGAAAAAGAACAATGGCAGTTTCACTCTGTGATGTTACGTTATGCTCATGTGTTTGGGTGACTAAAATTGTTCTGAACACTTCATTGGTATTACCTTATTTGCCTTCAAAAAGTGATGGCGGCAGTTATATAATAAGGAAACCATTTATAAAAAAGTCAAGTATCAAAAAATTCAGAAAAATAGTAAAATCAGGCATCCAATGGGAGATTTGAGAAGTGTCGATGATAAAACTTAGGAACCTTAGCAGTCATGCACAACGTCACGGAAATCAGCTTCCAGTCAGATGGAAAGGTTGATGTTAATGGTGTTTAGTACTCTGGTATGTCATCTCAGATGACTTTGTAGGGAGTGGTCACACATAAACCAAGGAGCTGAATGTAGAGATGTTTTTATCCCATCTTTTGAGATTTTAGATCTCATTTGTAGGTTTATGAGATTCCTGGAAAATGAGTTCTTAATTCTGATATAATAACAAGCAGCATTTATTTATTTATTTATTATTTTTGTGTTATGTGTATGGGTATAATGTCTGTGTGCATGTAAGTGCACCCAAGTTGTGTAGTGCCCATGGAAATCAGAAGAGGGTGTGGGATCCCCTGGAACTTGAGTGACAGACAGTTGTTAGCTGCCATGTGGGTACTGGGAATCGAATCTAGGTCCTCTGCAAGAGCAGCTGGTGCTCTTAACTGCTGAGCCATCTCTCCAGCTCCACAACGGGCCTTTTAATATTATTATTACTGGATTTTTGTTCAAAGAGATGTAGTGCTATTCTTCTGTATTTGGTCATGCACACTGCAGGGTTAGATTCCACTTGGATAAAGTACTGGCATATACTCAGTTTCTTATTTATTTTTTTAAAGTCTGTCCCAGGCCTGGCTCATATTTGTTATAGGTTTTCATTGAGCACATGACTTGAGATTTGGTTACTGGCTCCACCTCCCCTCCACACTGCCTCTCTACCCATGATGGAGCATTTAGTTTTCAAATTGAAATATCTGCTGCTTATTCCCTTTTGATTTCCCAAAGACATTAGAGCCGATGGGAGTCTCAGTCTTCCGGTCAATACTCCTGGATACATTTACGTAAATGGCATGTTCTTCTTCATGCCATTGCAGCCACACGATAATTAAATGCACCTTCAAACAGTATTGAAGGTAGGTAGTCTTTGAGCTTATTGCTTAATTAGTTCTGGTTGGTCCTGCAGTTCCCATCACCACGAGATCAATACAACTCTAGAGAACATCCCACCAATATAGGAGACAGATGCCTCCTGCCTCCATGTGTGGACGCAGCAGAGCAGATAGTGCTGGAAATTAGTCATACTGGAAATACTAAGACAGCCATACTTTCAGAGCTTGCTAAGGGCGAACATCTCTTCCAAACGTGCACAAACCCTTCAATGTTTTTGTGAGATCCATTCCTTACTTTTTTCATGTCTTCAAGAATTTCAACCCAATGAAAGATATAGCTTTTTTTTTTTTTTTTTTTTCAAGGCTTGTTGCCACAGGAAACTGATGCTATTTTGCCACATGCTGGGCCATCACAGTAATTTTATTGATAGGAAACGATTTTTTTTTTTTTTTCTGACAGGAAGTTCTTCCATGGAGCTGAGAGAGAATGGTTTGAGCAGGAAGCTGCAGAGATGGGTGCTTCAGGGCCTCTTAGATGAGAGCAGAAACGGAGTGGGGGTGTGGGGCGTGGTGCCAGGAGTGGCAAATCCTGCTTTGACTTTGTCCTGGGAGGGGACAGAGAAGCCTCTAGTAGGAGACCCAACCAGAAGGACTTCATAGTTCCTGACCATTTGTTAGGTGGGATTTCCTTCCAGGGTAATTCTCCTTGATACACAGGATGTGAGATGGAAGCCTGGCACTTATGAGACCAAATGCATGCCTTTCACTTTAAATATCAATGGGATTATGTTCTCCCATTCAACTGATTGTGGATATTTTAAATTACTTTTAGCTACGGAGGGGCTTTCAAAAGAAGCAAGCTAGAATTGTCATGGAAATTCCAAGTAGAACAAAAAATAGACTGTGACTGCTTTGCCAATAGGGATTCTTATTTTATTATGAATTCATTTATTCAATAAATATTTACCAAGTGTCTTCAATGTGCCAGGCAATTGTTCTGACCCTCAGGTAGCTTAGTCTAACCTTGTTAATCCCTACTGTCTGATTTACAGTGGCCTCTCAAACCATTGTTAATTTTAATACAAAGTACCCTCTCCTCTATTTTTAAGCTTTGGTCAATCTGCTCATTTGAGCCTTCCTGTGTAAATAATATTATCAGTAACAACTATAGCAGCTAATATTTATTTAATAAATGTCAAACAATTTACATTTGTCAGCCTATTGTCTCAAGGCACTTATCTATTTGACCTAAGGTTTCTAGAGATATTTCCAGGGTGTTTTAAAACGTATCTACCTTACCTAGGAAGCTTTCCCATTAGTTTGTGGTTCGGTCTATGCTCTTGTGTCTTATTTGAATCTCCTTCTCCAAGCCATAAATTGACTTAGTGCTAGTACATAGTTCATCTTAGGTACATAGTAGGCACTTAAATACTTTTGGATTGAATAAACTTGGATGCAATTTAAAATTTATGTAGTTGGTGCTGAAGAGCCAGCTCACTGATTAAGAGCACTTGCTGTTAGGATTGGGGTTTGGTTCCCAGCACCCACGTGGCAACTAACAATTGTCTGTAACTCCAGTTCCAGGGCATCTGATGCCCTCTTCTGACCTTTGTGGGCACTGCATGCACATGGTACACATACATACATGCAGGCAAAACACTCATACACATGAAATAAAAATATTAAAAAAAATTATATAGTGAGGTGCTGTGCTCAGCTAGATCTTAAATCATGTGTCTCAGATCTTTATAATAATACTTTGAAGTCATTTTTCGGTTCTGTTTGACTGTATGCACCTAACATACCTTTGAATTAAAAACTTTCTAGTAGTAGTATTTTGAGGAAATAGTTAAATGAAAACCATAGCAATTGTCTCAATTCTTCTCATGTAATTCTGTGAAGTAGTTTCTTGCACTACTTTGTTAGAAGGCTGTGAATTACATCATCTATGCAACAGCCACATAAAACCTTTAAAAACACAGAACTCAGAGTATTTGAACATTTTAAAAGTATTTTTAAATTAATTTTTAATGAGTTTTAATATTGTACTTGATCTTAAGTAAGAAAGTTGCTCTTGTTTTAGGCAGTGGTGTACAATATTACTTCGTGGGACACCGTTTAATTAAAATACATTAATTTATGTGTTTGTTTATTAGCTTTATCCCTAAAGCAGAGAGTGCCACTGCATGATTTTATGAAAAATGCAGATGAGGGTTTTGGCATCACTAATAAAGTTAAATAAGAGTGGTAAAAAAAAATGTATGTTTTTATTTGATTAGAAAGAACTTTAAAATACTGATTTGATGTATAATAAATATCACTTTTCAGTGAAAAGATTAAACTCCCATGAAAACAACCTTTAATTTTTGTAATTTCCTTTGGCTTTATTAGGTTTTACCTGATTTGTTCTTGTCTGAAAACATTTTCCCTCATTTCTGTAATACCTGAGTCATTTCATTGCAAGGATATTGTAGGTCAAACTCTCCTGAAACATTTGGAAACAGTTAGCTACCCTCATTCTGTGCAGCTCACTTTGAGTATCAGGCAACAAATGAGAAACACCTTACTGAATAGTCATGTTCTTTGCTGGTTTTCTTGCCCCTAACTTAGATTTTATGCTCCTCAAGATGGGGGCCTGGTTTTTGTGAACTTTGGTTGCGGTTTTGAGCGTCTTTCATATTTAAAAATAAGCAATAATAGTATAACTTTCACCTAATTATTACGGAATTTATTTTTCCTTTTATAAAAATTTTGTTTAAATCTCTTGATGTAGGCAAAGAGAAAAGAGCAAGAAGGGATGGTGGAGCCAGTTTGTTAGAGTTTTCATTCAGCATTCTAGATGCCAATGCAGAAACACCTATTGTCTGAACTGCCCTGTGTGCCACGGACAGGACTTCAGCCGCAGTTCTGTTTTCTTCTCTGTTTCTAGCAAAAAAGAGAACAGGCTCAGATGCATTAGAAGGAGACCAGCCTGAGAGATTTTCTTCCATTCTCCCTTTGTTAGTTATTTATATTCACACTTCTTCACTTCACCACATTCCTTAGTAAACAGCTTGCAGGGGGGTTGATGTTTGTTAATGAACTGTCAATAAACACATGTTCTCTCTGACTTCTTAAAAAAGACTATTTTGGGGGTGAATGTGCGGGTTTCTAATTCCTGTTCACGCCATGGAGACAGAGAGAGGAGTCTTGGCTAAGCACCCGGTCTCCAAGCTGGGCATGGCTCACCGGCACGTGGTGCAGGCCCAGTCCCTGTACCGGCTGGAAGGAAAGTGGCAGGTTTTGATAGAGTGTGCCAGTAGCTATTAGGAAGAAGTCTGGAAGTGTTTGGAAGCAGGGCTGCTAGCATTCCCACCAAAGCTGAAGAAGAAACCTCTCCAAAAACAAAAGGCAAACATATTCACAGTGAGGACTTGATTGGTGTGAAGGCTGACCCAGGTTTGAGAGGAGATATTTAATAACATTTCTGTTGAAATAAACCCGGTCCAGTCATTTTCTTTCCTTCCTCCAGTTCCTTCCTTGGCTCTTAGCTGAATATCTCCATCCAAGTATCTACTGAAGTCCTTTCGACTCAAACACCAATGGAGGGGATCCTTAGACATTCCAAGCTTGACACATTACCTCCCTCCATAGTCCACCCCAGTGACTTGTGGGTATTGTGGAATCAAAGACAATGGTTTGGGGGGCAGAGCGAAGAGGTCTAAAGCATGCAGGCCTGTTGGCTGTGGCCCCACGGAAACTACAAATTAATGCAAGAAACTTAGAACTGCCTTTAACCAAAACCACTTATAATTTAATTGGTATTATTAGTGCCATCTATTCATTTTGGAACAAATGGTCCCAAGAGCATCAATTCTGGAAATTTTTGCTTTGGGAAAAAAAAAAAAAAGTTGAATTTCCCAGTATCCTGTCTGGGTTTTTTTTTTTTTTTTTTTTTCTCCTTAAAAATTTCATGCATTGTTAGGGAAGAAAAGTCGAGTCTAACTCACAAATGCATCCTTATTCTCATGTATATTTGATACTGGCCCCAGTCTAATCTGATAAAGTGCACTTTGCCTGTGGTGTCTTACAATAAGCTGGCTGCATTAGTGCCGGGAAAAATCAATACCGATTTATAATTTACCATCGCAAAAACCTATCACTTTTTATGACCCTCCATCCTGGCTCATTAATATTACATTAAAACACACACACCCACTGCAACGGGGGAAATTGTAGCTTGTCAGGTTCACAGCCATAAAGAAACCCTTAATTGGGCTTAGTTTGGGAATTCAAACACAGGTTTTTTTTTTGTTTTTTTTGTTTTTTTTTTTTGTGTATGTGTCTGTTTTATTTTTAATGTACGGATGTTTACCAGGGTTGGTTTTAAGATGACACATGCAATACCTATGTTTCTGAAAAGCATGTCAGAAATTCTGAAATGCACTTTCTACAGTTCTTAGACACATTTTAATAGGTTCTCATAGTTTTCTGTGCTTGTGGATTCCAGGTTCCCCCTTTTTCCTCTATGTGAATGTGGGCTTTCTCTGTGCTGCAGCTTTCTGGCTGAGCTGATGGTCTTTTTCTTGTCTTTCTGGTGTGTCACAGTTGATATTTATCTCCCCTCCTCACTCAGATCATGAAGAAGCTAAATGCCAACCCTTTGCACTGTCTGTCTTCTAAAGAAAGGGGGAACATTTGATTTCCCTTCTAACTGAATGGAGACTATTGCACTGACCCTCCTTGGAAACTGAACCATTCTCTGTCTCTGCTATTGCCCAGCAGCAAGCTCCAAGACTGTGTGTGTGTGTGTGTGTGTGTGTGTGTGTGTGTGCCTATCTTTAATTCTTTCACCTTAAAAGAAGCCCCCGAAGAAAAATTAAACAATAGTCTTTACTTAATCAAGTTTATTAAGCTATTAAGCAGTTTTGCCCTCATGGGTTTTTTTTTTTTAGACTTAAAAGTCTTCTATCTAAATTCTTTCCAGATAATGTAAAAAAAAAATAAAAAATATGATGTCATTGTTTATGTTGGCAGGGGTGAGGTGCTCTATTTATTTCATGCTATTCAAACAATTTCCAGGGATTTTTTTTCCGGTTTAAAAAAAAAAAAATCACGAAAATCCAACCTTCCAACTCGCTTGCCCCCTCTCCGTGGCTGCCTTGAAAGTGAAGGGCTTCTAGTCTTAGAAAGAGGTGAACTGAAGTGCAAGGCAGAGGGAAATAAATAAATAAATCAGAAGGGGGAAATTCAGTGTGTTCTCAAGTGTGCAGTAGATCCACACCGTGCAGCAAATGCACGTCGTGATTGGGTTTTTAAAAGACGGCCGCCTCATCCCTGACTGACAGGGCCTATTGATTTTTTAGGTTTCTGCCGTCATCGGTTTCCAGCCTCACAGCGACCGCATGTCGGGGGTCAGGGCGCACTGGGGCGCAGTGAGCCAGCCCTCGCCACTTCCCAAAGTGAAGGGCTGCTGAAAGAAAATCAATCATGTCATAAGTGAGAAGCATCAAAAATTTTCTCCCAGTACGGCCAAGGCCCATCAGCCTGTCTTCGCTCAGTAACTAAGGTTAGGCATCTGTCAAGTCACACTAGGTGAAAAGTATTAGGGATGCTAGTTAACCCATGGGTAGACTGCGGAGGTGTGAGGCTGGCCTCTTCCCTTTGTCTACCCATCTGGATTGACAAAGTTGGTGGGCTCACTCGATTTTTTGAGCAGGAATCACCCATTTTCCCTCCCTGTAATGTCTTCACAGCTCCTCTCTCTCCTTGCGTATCCCCAAAGTAGAAAGGACTTGGGCCTGGCCACACTGGTTATTTACAACCAATAGAGTAAAAATGGATGTGGTCTGTCTAGCCTCTATATTGGATGTTTTATTTTTATTTTTTTTAATTAAAAGTGGTTTTATTTACTTATTTATTATTTACTTGTGTGTGTGTGTGTGTGTATGTGTGTGTGTGTGCACATGCTATAGTACAAATGGAAGTCAGAAGTCAGCTTGCAGGAGTCCAGTTTCTCCTACCAGTTGGGTCCTGTGGCTCAAACTCACATCATCAGGCTTGGTGGCAACCACTTTCACGCTGAGCAGCTCGCCAGCCCTGATGGCTGTTTTATAAGCATACATTCCTTCATGCTTCCTGGCTCAGTGTTCACTATGGGAAAGAGACTTGCATTAGGATTTGACTAAGGAAGAGTTTCAGAAGACTAAGACTGCTTCTTGAACTCAAGGACAGACCTTAGTGTGTGGTACATCTCACTTCCAGCTTAACTCCTGTCTTCTAAACACACATTCCTTAGTTCTTATAAACATCATATTGCCTATAGGCAAAGAAGCATGTTAGAGAGTTGGAAAAAGACACTGAGGGAGTCACTTTCTTTGGTGTGGCCACTAGTAGGTTCTCCAAGCCCTAGTGAATGACCCCACACCCATGTGCAAAAGGGCAGCACTAATTGGACTCAGTGGATTAAACAAATAAATGAAGGTATGAAGTTGGGAAGGTATGTGAGGAGGGCTTCTGGGGGAACTGGAGAGGGGGAGGTGGAGGTTATCGAGATATGTTGTATACATGGCTAAACTTTTACAAGAATAAAAATATATAAGTAAAAATTAAGAAAAGACAAACAGGTTTGGAATTCTGTGAATGGAGATTACACAGTCACCCATGGACAGAACTTGGTTTCTGATGAATGTCACATTGTGTGTTATGTAAGTACACAGGTCTTCCTGATACTTGGGGGTGTGTTCATTTTGGGAAAACAGACCTGTCTTAACCCTTGACAAAGGAAGAGTTTCGTGTGTGTGTTCCCCAAGGAGACCACTGGGAAGTCACAGTATATTTCCCAAAATGAATCTGACTCCTAACCTATATGCTGCTTTGGAACACATGCCACAGAAAAGTTTAGTTGTGAAACAAATTGTGTGTATTATGCAGAATTTTTGTTTGCCATTGTGCTGATGGATCTGAGCTGATAGGTCACTAAATTTTCTTCCTATTCAACTAATTGGGAGAACATACCTTTTGGGGTTCTCAGAGAAATGATCAGGAATGTGTTATTCATTTCAAAACACCTGCTGATGTTTCTTAGGTTCCAAAGTTAAATAGGGGATGGAGAGACAGCTTAGTGGTTAAGATCACTGGCTGCTCTTGAAGAAGACCTGGGCTCAGTTCCCAGCACCCAGAGGCGCTAACAATCATCCTTAACTCCAGGGGATTCAATGTCCTCTTCTGGCCTCTGCGGTGTACTTACATATATGCAGCAAAGCACACATACATATATATAAAAAAGTAATTGTATAATTTGGTAAAAAGAAATACTATTCAGCGTGTAGCTTGAAGAAACTCTTCTGTAGGAGTTTTCAGTTGTTGAGTTGGTAATCTACTAGAATGTAAAGATAGGTCCCTTTCTAGATATAAATCAGAGACTATGTTCTGTGGAGAAAGTGGTAACTTTTGGTTCATATATTTTAGATTAATTTTTAATTTACTTATTTTTATTTGATATGCATGAGTGTTATGCCCGCATGTGCATAAGTGCACCTACGTCATGCAGTGCCCATGGAGGCCAAAAGAGGGTGCTGGATCCCCTGGAACTGAAGTTATGGTTGGTTGTTAGCCTCTATGTGGGTGCTGGGAACCAAACCCGAGTCTTCGGTCAGAGCTTCCAATGCTCTTAATTGCTCAGCCATCTTTCCAGCCCCAGATTAATTCTTCTTATATGAGTAAGGTCCAGATGAATAGTTTGTTTGCTTGGTCTGCGCATCCTCTTAGTGTCTCGCCATAGGCATGTATCTGTTACTTGACCCTGGTTTCATGATGGTCACTGTGATTCTAAGACCAGTTTGAAACCTAAAAAGGCCTTCTCCCTGGGAAAGGGAAACCTTCTGGAGGAACTCGCCATGTGTAGGAGCAGATTTTAATATCTCTTGCTTGGGTTGGAATGACCATCCCAGGCCATCAAAGGAACCCGAAAATGGATTGAGCTGAGAGCTGTGTTGTAACTTTCCACACCAGATTGACATTCACTGCCTGAACCAAGATGTATACTCACTAATAAATATTTTAGCTGTCTATGCCTCAGTGATTACACTGGCTATTCCATCCAGATAAAAAGACAAAATGTTTCTTTAATCAGTACTGTGATGTGAGACTGTTAAGGTAATAGGGCCTGAAACTATTAGAATCTCAAAGATATTGACTGGCTTGCTTTGGACATGGCAATTATATTTTTAGGCTACATTTTATGGGCTTATACTAGTTATTCTAACATAACAGAAATTTCTGTCCAGAATTTTAACAGAGGGGAGAATGCTGTCGGTTGGAATCTTCGGTAGCACAGGCATCAGGGGCTGCTAATATACGATCTAATTGTGATCAATACTTTCTTTTCTCGTTTCTGTAATGACAAAGCCTCTGCAATAAAAACACTACCATCTTTTTAAAATCCACAGAATGATAAATGACCCAGGCCAAGTTGGGGAGGGGGCGGGGGTATAGTGTATTTTACATTCCCAATGATTTATTATGGATTTGCACACATAGCTAGTATGAAGTAAAGTCGGGAGAAGGAGGGAAAGTGCCCAACAAAGAAATCCATTCTACCTAAAGTGCCTAGGTTTAAGTCCCATTACCATTGATGTGAGCTAAGTACACTCATCAGGAGGCTTAGGAACCCTTGAGTATTTAGATTCTTTTCTGTAACATTACAGGAAGGGAGAAAAGCCAACACAGTGGGCCACAACTTGATTATGTATCAATCACTAGGTCAGCCTAATTCATGTGTTACATAAACAGGACCAATTTGATTCTTTCTTGACAATAAATGAAAGCCTGACTTTGAAGGCACTCTGAACTGGGTCTGTTTGCTTTCTGAGAAAGTCTTTTGGGCAGGCTCTAGAAGGGAGGTTATTTCAGGTGTAAGAAAGGAAATCTGCTTGTTTCATTAACTATTAGGGGCTTAACTTCCTTTGCTGTAAAGCTGAGTCCAATCACCCCAGCCTTGTTTCACCCATACAGAGGTATGTTGCTGTACTAATCAAACCCAGCTGGCCATTCAGACCCGACAGGTAAAGTTTCTAAGGAAACCCAGTCAAGATTTGTGAATTCTAGAGTATAAAAATGTGTTTGCATGAGCCCCCTTTCAATTCCCACCCCAAATGTTTATGTCCGACTGTGTTTCTCATGTGGCTGTGGTTACATTTTTCCATTTCTGACTTCCGTTTCTAAGTTGCCTGTGACATTTTGCTTCAGGCTAGCACTTTGCATGTAGTACCATGATGCCTGGCCTTGCAGTGTTCCACCTTTTCCTGTTTGCAGGTACCTTTGCTCTTCCCTCCTCCTCCTCCTTTTATTTGATACCCCAACTCTTTTTTTTTTCCCCTTAAAACCTGAAACTCTTTTGTTTGAAGAATTCAGAAAATCCTGAATTCCTACAGGATTTAAGACATTAGGAACGATCTTTTTTTTTTTTCACCAGACCTGGAATTATTTCATATTAGAAAACATCCATTTTCTTGCCTGGGGAACACAGCAGCAGTCAGTACTGAGTTTGAGACTTGAGATTCTTATTCAAATGTGTTGTCTGCTTGTTTTGTTTTAGTTAGGGCTGTAGAAGGCCATACAGGAGGTACAGGAGACTATGATTGTACATAATATCATTAATCATTTCTTTTCTCCAGAACTAGGCTTGGGATAAAAAGGGATGAAGAGTGTTTTCCCTTCAAATATCCAGTTCATCCTATCAGATTTCCCCCAGTGACCAAGGTCTTAATGCACTACTCCTAGCAAGTGTTGTTGGTGACCAGAGCTGATGGGGTCTTTGACCATTAGACAGTACCCATTAGTCAAAGTCCCTGGGCTTGCCTCCCTGGATGGTGTTTTCTTCTAAGTGTGCCATTAGTTAGTATAATGGACTGGTGTCTGTCAACCTTTGGGGCAGAGGCACATGCCAAGATCCTTTGTTAGAAGATGGGCTGTGTTTTTTCTCCAGCCTGGAAACATGTTCCTCACAACATGTTTAGCTCTTGAGAGACAATAAACCTTAATGGTTTCAGTGAAGTCTTTATGATCCCCCAGGTCAGAAATCTTTTCATTTCCCCTTAAAGCCTCAAGTATGGATTTACAAAATACTCTTCAGAACCATTATAGTCTTTTGGGTAAATAGTTTTCATTTTAAAACACTTTTTATAATACACACATTTTAAAGTGTTCTAAATATGTATTTTTACAATTGATCATGACAGCTCCTTAAAGAGCCATTATTGCCTATCAGGGAGATAATGTGTGTGTGTATTCAAGAAATTGTCTCAAAAAAAAAAAAAATTCCAAACTGTGTCTATTTCCAATGAGGTTTTTTGTTGTTGTTGTTGTTGTTGTTGTGTTCCTTTCACCAATGAACTTGAAAATAATTATGCAAAGTGATAGAAATTTATGCACATCATCAAAGTGATGCAGTTCAAAGTTGAGGATTTTTATAGACCCTCACAAGGGGCAATTGAAAAATTCCAGGATGTGAAAGATCAGAAATGCTGGCCAAGCTTACTTGAGGCTGTGAACATTGCTCACCAAAAGTTTAGGTGATTTTGCCAGACTTTTGGCCTCAAGCTCACATTTCCTAAAAGACAAGGCTTTGGTTTTATGGGGCTCCCTGAACCACGGGTTGCCATCTCATCAAAGCAGGCTAGAATGCAGATAGAGTGGTGGAACTGTTTGTTGGTCAGTTCAAACTTATTGAATGCATCATTGTGCTGGGATGAGAGGCAGAGAAATTACTGCATGGTGCCCTTGGGAAGTGTGAAGACCTGCAAACACACTCACTCACATGGATAGTTTCTGAAGAGGAAGCATGAATGAGTGGGAACATAAACAAAATGCTTAAGGCAATAAGAATGGGGCTTATAGGGCTGGAGAGATGGCTCAGTGGTTAAGGGAGCTTGCTGTACTTCTAAAGGATCTGGAGTTCAGTTCCCAGCATCCACATTGGGTGCCTCACAGCCACCTGTAACTCCAGCTCCAAGGGATGCACTGCCCTCTTCTGGCCTCTGTGGGCACCTGCACATCTATGTAGCATACCTTCACACAGACATACACAAAATGTGGTTTGGAAGATGAGGATCTTTGTGGGTTTCCCAGGCTTTTATGGGACACTTAGCTAAGAATAGTATATGGGTTAATTTGTGCTTCAGAGAATGTTTTTAACATCACGGAACCAGCAAATATTTATTGCATGCCTTCACGCCTTCTGTGTGCCAGGATCTTGGAGTTTAATAATAGTAGGGTCCAAGTCTCTTGAAATGTATAGCTAATGGAGTTGGGGGTGGGTGGGATGTCTCAGAATGCAGACTTAAATATAAAAACCACACACAACCACAAAACCTTATAGGTGATAAGTTTGCAAATGAGAGGATACCATATATTTGGCTGATTTGTTGGATCTACTTAATGGAGGATGTGTGTGTGTGTAGTGGTTTGGACTGGTTATAGGCAAGTACCTGAGAAAGTGGTAAAGGAAGAAATTGGAGTTAAACATGTGAAAGTGTTGGAATTAGGGTGGTAGGACATCGACTATTCTAGAGAAATAGGAGATGAATGGGGGAATAAAAGAATGTAAGGAGACATCATGTGTTCCTTTGTTGGGCTCTGTGGGATTTTCCTCCGAGTAAGATGGGAAATCACTGATGTGGGAGCACGTGGCTAAAAACCTTCTCATTTATTTGTTGTTCGCTTTTAGCTGGATACCCTAGATTGGCCAACATTTGCCTAGTGAAACCTTGAAACCATTGTCACTTGAAATAAATACATTTTTTTAAGAGTAGCTTCTGAGTCAGATCTACTATCAAGAATTTAAAGCTGCCCTTGATTCATAAAGATGTGTTGTTGGAACAGATACATCTCACTCATTAAGGGTCTACTTTGATAACCCCATGACTAAAATTCTGTTGCCCCTTAACTATCAAGTCTAGTGAACAGGCAAGACAGTATGTGTTCTCCATGGGTAGAGTGAATGAAAAGAAGTCAGCCGGGGCTTGAGTGACAAGATCCCCAGCTGGGAGAGGGAGGGAGGGAGGGAGGGAGAAAAAGAAAGGAAAAATGTCAAGGTTATAAAAGACACAGAAGGGAGGGAGGGAGGGAGGGAGGGAGGGAGAGCAGCTGGGAATGCAGATTTAAGTGGCCAGGCAAGACAATGATCTGTCAGGATAAGTACCTTTCTACAAAGGTCATCAGCCCATCATGCAGACATAGCACCCACACCTTGGCTTTTGTGTAGGCTGAAGTTTCATTCATTCGAGATGCCTGTGGGGATCTGTGAGAGGAAGGTTAAAGATCATTGTGGCAATTAGCAGACTGATCAAGAAAAGGACATCCTTTGATATCCACATTCAAACATGTTGTCACCCATAAATGAGCATCCTTCTCTTGCCTCCCTTTCTAGCAGGAGGGCTGTATTCTTGCTCAAAGAGTCATCTGTCAACCCTAGGCAGAGATTTGAAAGTGGACTCAATTCTCCCACACTTCCCAAAGGTGCGGTTGAGAGAGCACCCCCAGGGGCTTGGCTCTTGGAGGCTAGTACTGCTGGGTGTTGCCTTCTTGGGCTTCTTAGAGGTTGTTCTTCCCTGGTGTTTATGCTTTCTCAGGCTTTAGGATCATTGCTTTTAATGTCTTTTTTAAATTTATTTTTATTTTATGTGTATGAACGTTATGTTATGCCTGCATGTATGTAAGTGCACCCAAGTTGTACAATGCCCTCAGAGGATAGAAGAAGGCATCAGATCCCCTAGAATTGGAGTTATGGATGGTTGTTAGATGCCATATGGGTACTGGGATTTGAACCCAGGTCTTCTGCATGAACAGCCAGTGCATTTAAATGCTAAGTCATTTCTCCAGCCCCTTGTAATGTCTTTTTTTGAGACCTTTTTTTGAGCTCCTCCTCC
>NW_008358387.1:987143-989174 GCF_000622305.1 Nannospalax galili | reverse complement strand
TCCCCTCCCCCTCCCTCCTCCCCCCTCCTTCTCCTCCTCCCTCCTTCTCCTCCTCCCTCCTTCATGTGTTTGAAATGTGAGTGGGTTTCAGGTGTGGGTATGAACATGCCATGCACACATGTGGAAAGTCAAAGCATAGAACCTCAGGTGTCAGTCCTTGCCTCTCACCTGTTTGAGGCAGGGGTCTCTCTGCTGTTTGCTGATGGCTTGCCTGTACCAGTGTAGCTGGCCGCACTTTTTTTTATTTCACTGAACTTGTACTTGGGAGGAGTCTGATGGCCCAAGTAAAAGCAAGGACGGCACAGGTATTGATGGGGCCTGGATTTGATGCTCAAAAGTGATTTCACGTTGTGTTTGCTATTTGCTTTCCTTGGTGACCCAGCTCCCAAATCTGGTTAATTTTTAAATTTCTTTTTCTTTTCTTTCTTGTGTGGCTGGTCACACAAAACCCGAATTCACAGGCTTCTCTGGATAGGCTTTTTCCCAAGACCAGAGGAAATAAGAATAATGATCATTGAATGATTTTCATCATCAAAGTTCCTTCTGAATATGAGCTCATTTTTCTTGCAAGAATCAAGTTTAAGCATTGTTAGTCCCAATGTACAGATGGCCATGCCAAGATTTCATTATTCCAAGGATAGATTTTTGAGCTCATGATAAATACATTTAGCAAATCCAAGATGAAAAGGCCTAAGGGGTGACATTACCCAGCACTCCCACTCCACCCCTTTCCACCTCTGTAGGCCCCAAACATGAAGCTTCTTGCAAATAACTCTGGTGCTTTGACTCAAATTGTGGTAACAGAATCTCCTAAAAACTACTTTGGGGGCTGAGGAGATGGTTCAGTGGGTAAATGACTTGCTGCACAGCATGAGCGCCTGAGTTCAAATCTCCAGCACTCATGTAGAAAGCTAGGTGTGGCAGCATGCATCCATAACCCAAGGGTTGGGTGGTAGAGACAGGAGGATGCTTGGGGCTTGCTGGCTGGCTAGTTTAGCTGAACTGATGAGCTCCTGGTTCAGTGAGAGACCCTGTCTCAAAAAAAATAAGGCAGAGAGTAATAAGACACCTAATGTTGACCTCTGGCCTCTATGGGCACATACAAAAATCAGTCAGTCAATCAATCAACCAATCAATCAATGCTACTTTTGTAGTCTCGGTGCTGTAACCTCCCCTATCTCATTCTCCTCGCCCAACTGAAAAGCTGGAAGTGAGAGCAATATAATTGGAAGTTGATCTATCCCCCCCGCCCCTCTCTCGGAATTCAGATTCCAAGAGTCACATGTGGACCCTTTCCTCTAATGATTTTTATATGCTTTTCTAGGTTTGCTAGCAGACATAGAGGGTTTAGAATTAAAGTTGGGACATGAGCTCATGAAATTAGTCTTAACTGCTTTAACCTGTAGGTGCTTGTGTTTATGGAATAAACAAGTCATAACCACTGACCACAGCCATTAAAAACTGATGCGAGTCAAAGTATTAAGACTTTCTCTAAGCCAACCCCCTTGAAAGAGAAATGATCACGATTTAATATAATGAGAATAATTAATAAGGAGTGTGCCAGTGACCTTGAATATTAATACTGTTTCCTCTTCCTGTAAACAAACCCAGCTATTTTATTATTATTTTAGTGTGTAACTTGGCATAAACAGTCCTTTTCACATAATTTCCCCAGGTGACTTTTGTCTCCTTGGCAATTTCCGGCTTTAATAAAGAAAACCTAATTAAGAAGGAGCTGTTGATTGGTTTGCTAGTGTAATTAACACAGGTGATGCTAATGAGTTTCTATGAAACCAGTGGTTTATGGGAAAAATAAACAGACCGTTGTTACATATGGCCCAACTGATATCTGCTTTCTGGAAGAAGTGATGATTTCCAAGTCTCCTGTGAGTGGTTTATGGGCATGGAACAGACAGATAAAACAGTTTATAAGATTCATTAGTGGAACCAGACCAAATTGGGAGCAAAAGTCTCTATGTTAGGGGATATTTAAAAAAAAAAAAAAAAAAAAAAAAAATTTTGGGTTTAAGG
>NW_008358387.1:977953-987084 GCF_000622305.1 Nannospalax galili | reverse complement strand
AAAAAAGATCTTTGGCTATAGTGCTTTTTAGGTCTGTTTTTTATTTAATTTTTAAAATATATTTTTTTCCATGTGACTAAGAAAGGCCAGAGTTCTTTGTTTGGGGTGCTTCCATTTTAAACCAGCGGACTTTCTAGACACACTTTAATTTTCATCCTCCTCTCCCTGCCTTGAGGAGGATGCTCTGTCCCAGGGAAGCACACAGAATTGTTGAGGTGCCAAGACCCTGGGAGTTTCCTTTTTCAACCTACAGCTGCTTCCTGAGAAACTGTGGAGATTTGTATTCTTGGTGACACCCATGTTAGTGCATAATACCCACAGTCACTTATAAGAAGTCAGAGTCCTCTTTTTCTTTCCTTTTATTATTGACCTGGAAGGGGAGGTGGGAACAGACCTTCACATATCATTTAATGAGGACTCTATACAGTGAACAAGATTCCTGTGCTATCAATGCCTCCTTTTCTCATTGTAGATTTTACCCCAAACACCCACTAATTTATAAAAGCCTTGCCTGGTTTCCAAATAGACTGAAGTCACCTGCGTAAAAGTCCATTCTGTATAAGTCCTTTGATGTTTACATAGTTTCCCCAAGTCTGTTCCCATTGTTCCTCAAATCAGTTTTTTAGATTAAATATTTCTTCTTTCTTTTCAAAATATTTTCTTCATCAGCTGGATATTCCTCCTGTTATCTCTCCCTCTGTATCTCTTGCTCTTCCTCTCTCTCTCTCCCTCCCTTTGTATTTCTCTCTCCCTCTGTATCTATCTCTGTATTTCTACCTTTGTATCTATTTCTCTTTCTCACCTGTAAATATTCCCAATCTACTGTGTCTCTTGACTAGTGCTCTGTGACAGAAAAACCAAGAGACATTCTATGTCTCACAGTGCACCTCCAGGGACATCTTCTGAACTCTCATAATTTGTATTTATTGCCACCCACTTTGTAAGTTCACAGTTTAATTTGCCAGCAGTGGCAGTGTGAGGCCGACACAGTAAAACAAGATAACGTTAAAATGTCAGAATGAGAGGGGCCATGAATGATGTATTATCCCAGCTAGGACCTGTGCTTGTCGTTCCCTTCCACAAAAGTGATGTTAACTACCTTTTCAGAGCTTTATCTGACTGTATTACTCAGAAATAGGATCATTAGTTCACTGTTCTGATTAGGAAGCTGCTATGCTTGATTAACTTCTTGGACTGGGATCTCAGAGGAAGCATCAAATGAGTTGCACTGACTTCAACATCTAGAACTAATTTATAATTATTTTACTGCAATTATTTGTAGTTGTTGACATGTGTTTTTCTATAATGTGGTACTTAGTGGAGAAAAGATAAGCAGGTTCAAGGTACATGTTTAATCCACATTTTAGTGAAGGTCTTCTAGGTTTAGCTCCCCTCCCAAACAGATAATAAGTTATCATTCCTTAATAGTGTCTGTGTATAATTCATTCACAATCCTCTTAAAATTCCTGAGTTTTGGAAGCTGGTCCTTCCATAGTTTTTGTCTAAATCATTGCCCTAGGAGGAAATTGGTTGAATATGTGTTTATTCATGGTGGTGCCTGCATGTGCAAGGCCATGAGTCTTGAAGAAGCTTCTAAAATGATAAATGGGGAACTTGGGGGTAGCAAAGCCCTCTGCACTTCCCCATTGCCCCAGAGCAGCTCATGCCATTCTTTCCCCATGGAAAACTGTCTTCCCAATCTTCCTGCTTTCCCAATCCTTGCGTATTGACTCTGGCATCTCCCATCTCCATAAGTACATAACTCCGTGTCTCATTCCAGACTTCTAATGTGTAATCTTGCATGCAGATGGTGTTTTATATTCTTTGAAGAGCAGATTTTGACAGAAAAAGTGTTGAAAGGCCAGGAAGTAGGTATGGGAGTTATAAAACAGAAATCTGACCTACTGGAATCTTGGTGGTACCTAAGACTTCATTTCTGTTTTATAGGACAAGGCTCCATCTCACAAGGTTAGGCATTTATTCAGTGCCACAATTCAAGGCACCTAGGTCTTCTAGATGCTAAAACACATTTGTTAAATTGAACAGATGAAGTTATCACTAAGGAACAGCCCCCCAACCCCCATTTAAGTACCTCCCCATCCTCCAGTGTCTTAGTTCCTGAAAGACTTTTGAATCTAGGCACATTCAGAAACTTGGATTGTTATTACAGATGCCTCTGATGAACCTGGGGTAACCTGGGGTTACCTGGGGTTGCCCAGAGCATATTAACAGCACCATCCCATTATGTCCTTTCATCATATATGTGATATCTGCCCCGAGTTACTGTCCTTCAGTATCTGCTCAAATCAGCCTGTGCTTTCTTTGGAGATTTCTTGGTATCTCACACATGGCTGTAGATACAGATGAATTGGCCTTGAGAAATTTATATTAAAAATGTAACCATAACTTACTAGTCCAAGAAGGTGATTTGAACTTCATTTTCAACACCAAGCCAGATGTCTATCTTTGGAGGAACGAGTTTACCTGAAATGTAGCAGCTGGTTTTTATCACAGTGATTACAATAAACCCCTAATAGGTGTAGGAAAGAAAGCCTGTGTTTCGTTTGACTTTCTTAGCTCTATTATCGCCTTCTAAGAGTATATGCTTTTTGTCAAGGGAATCATTTATAGCAAATTCCAGTTTTTGATGTTCTCTTTGTGAACCTATTTTTCAATGGTTTTGCCCTTGCTTCTAGAGGCCTGATGTCCTGTGAGATTTGGCTGTAATGCTCCTTTTGTGGAGAGGGGAAACGAAGGCAGCGAAAAATAGTTTTCTATAATCCTTTGTGAGAAGGTGGTCACTGCACTGTTAGAAACACTTTTTCTTACCTTTCCTTACTTTTATAGGGCACCATTGGAGCAACATTGATGAATCCTAGCCCAAATCAAAACTTTATTTTAAAACTGCTATTGTGCTGGGTGTGGTGACACACCTTTAATCTCCTGAGGAAGAGGCAGGCAGATCTCAGTGAATTTGAGGCCAATCTTGTCTACATAGCGAGTCCCAAGCCAGCCAGGGCTATGTAGTGAGACCCTGTCTCAAAAAAGGAAAAGTAAAATAACCCTCCTGTCATTTTCAGATTGTATTTCTAGTCCTTTATCTTAGAAGGGGAGATGAGTGTGGAATTCTGAAAGAAAAGTTGATCAATCAAGAAAATATGAAAAAAATAAATAAATAAAAAGCCCCTCTACTTCAAAGTCATACATGCCAGCAAGTGCTTCAGGGAGCCAGTGAATGTGACTTCTCTGAGAAATAATTGTGGGAACTGAATTATGATGACTTGCCCAAATCTGCCCCTCTGCACTAACTCAAGGTTTTCTGTCCTGAATTGTCCCAGATAGAGAACAAAATGAAACTCTCACCAATTTGCCTACCTTTTTTGCTCCAAGCCAAGGCTCTGCAGCACCATTAGGATGTAGATGATCATATTTAAAACCTGTGATGACACCGTTGTACCCATCCGAATGATTAATCTGCTCATTAAAAGAGTGCCGATGGGCTAGTCTAATTGGAACATGGATCTTCTTAAAGGACGTTACAGGGTCGGGAATAGGAAATATTACTCATAACATAAAGTAGGGATTAATTATGCTACTAAATACTACTGTGTGAAATTTACATATGGGTCTGGTTAGAGACAAGGATTAGAAAAAGTGTAGCATCCCATTTTATAACATTTATGTCAACTTTAAGACAGGTGGTGTATGCCTACTTTAATCCCAAATCTTCTATCAACATTTAGGAAAGCTGTTTTAAATTCAAATGCCACAGAAGGCTTAGAGGTTGGGATAAACATAGAAATTGCATCAGTGAATCTCTGTGACTTAAAGGGGAGGGTTTTTAAAAACAAATGCAGAGTCCCAAAGCTGCAGAACAGTCTTTCTCGTCACTGCTAAGCCTTAAACTTCATGGTGATATTCATCTTCCTAGAGAACCAAAGTCCAATTGGGACCTTTTAAAAAATATGCAAATCCACTGAGCACAAGTTTACAAGCATCTACCCCATAACCTTTCTTTACAGAAACTATACATATATTTTTTTCTCTCTCTCTCTCTCTCTCGGATTGTAGCAGTTGCAAAGGGAATGGGGAGATTTGAAGCGCTGCTTTAGAATTTTCTGCTGTTGGGATTTTGTGGTCATACAGTCGGAATGCTATTTTACAATATGGGAGTGAAAGTGAATCCTAGAACTTTCAAGTTGAAAGAATTTTACTTTTTTTTTTCTTTTTTCTTTTTGAGCCAGGGTCTCCCTGTAGTCCCAGCTGGCCTGGAACTTACTATGTAGACCAGGCTGGCCTCAAACTCTCAGAGATCCACCTGCCTCTGCCTCCTAAGTGCTGGGATTAAAGGCATGTGTCACCACGTCCATCTAAGAATTTTACTTTTTTAAAGTCAGGATCTCATGGAGCCAAGCTGGCCTTGAACTTGCTGTATGGCTGAGGATGACCTTGAACTCCTGATCTTTCTATGTACCACTATGCTTGTTTATGTAGTGCTAGGTATCAAACCCAGGGTTTTACACATGCTAAGCAAGCAAGTATTCTACCAACTGAACTATATTCCCAGCCCTGAAAAGAATCTTGAAATCTCTTTCTCTCTCTCTCATTCTTGCTCTCACTCGCTGTCACTCTCGCTCTCTCTCGCTCTCTCCTCGTAAAGGCATGGGAGCACAAGACTTGCACAACTAGTTAGTGACTGACGAGTCAGTGCTAAACACTAGAATTTCTGGCTCATAGTCCAGAGCTATTTTCAACCTCTCCAGTCTGGTTACCAGATATCTTGACACTTTGGATCGTTTGTTTGACGCATCATGTCTTAAGATATCTCTGTTTACTGAAGTTAGATCTGTTTGACAAATGTGAACTATTTTCTCAAACATCTTGAGGATTTGTGGCACTTCCACTACTTGAAAATCCATATTCGCTCTCTCTTTTTTAAAAACTTGTAGACAGATGTCCTGTCATGTATGAAGTAAGAAATAGGATGTTGTTCTTACAGAATAAACAGTCTACCATGCTGGCTGCTTTAGCCAAAAGAGAAAGGAAAAAGAGGGCTCTGGGTTCTTAGTGGGCCCCACCCGTCTGAGAAACTTAGAGGATTGCCTTACCAGTTGTTGGGGTACTGCCAGACTTGGAGCATTTCTTGGGCTTTGGTGACCTTGGGATGTTTCTGGGATTGGCAGTGTGCTAGAAGGAGATGCTGAGATTCAGAGGCATCTTAGAAGGCGGCCAGTTCAAGCTCCTATACCCCGCTGGAGCCGCTTGGCTGCCTCTCATGTTAGTTCTGTCTTCTCCATTCTATCCCATTTATCTGGTAAGTAGATCAGCATTTCTCACCCATATTTCTAGAGTGACTTCTTGACTGTCAGTCTTGACCCCAATTCAGCCTGTTTATGCAGTGTTAAAATGTCGTGTGTGTGTGTGTGTGTGTGTGAGAGAGAGAGAGAGAGAGAAAGAGAGAGAGAGAGAGAGAGAGAGAGAAAGAGAGAATATGGGTGTATGCATGCTACAATGCACGTGTAGAGGTCAGAGGACAACCTTGGGTCCTTGGGTGCTGGTCCTCACCCACCTCGCTTGGGACAGGGTCTCTTAGTCACTCGTGCAGGTGCCAGACTACCTGGCTTACCAGCTTCCGAGGATTCTTCTGTCCCTACCTCCCATCTTCACATGCCTCTGAGTGCTGGGATTATAGATTGTGCTACCGTGTCCAGTTTTATGTGGGTTCTGGGATCCAAACTTGAGCCCTCTTGTATGACAAGCACTTTCCCCTGGCCCTAGAATGATCTTTCTGACATCACTTTCTTGCTTAAAGTCAGGTCATTTGGACAGCCTGGCTCCCTCGTGTCTTAGAGTAGAAGCTGTTCATCCTGCCTGTGGTGTCCCTCCTCACCTCCCTTCCTGCTTCTCTCCTTGCTAGGCCACATCATACTGACACAAACTCACCATGAACTCTGAGCTGCATCTGATTTCTCCTCCAACTCAGATGTCTTTCTGGGCTTTCCCTTGTCTCCCCTTTCATCTGGCTGTCTTATCCTCAAGGTTAATTCTAGCATTAGAGCCTTCTCAGACCCACCTCTTTAATCTTTATGGTGCACCCCACTTTAAACATAGTTCTTTTTACCTGACATGGTAACAACCTATTGTGTAACTTTCCTCCACCACTGAGCTCCTTAATGGCAGGGAACATGGCACTGTTACTGGTTTTCTATGGCTGTTTCCAGGTGCTGTGTCTGCTTCAAAGGAGGAATTTCATGAAAGGAAAGAAAATATAAAATCCCAACAAGAACTTCCCTTCTAATAAGTTGTACAAAGTTCTAACATTCTTTGGTTAAATATTCTATTTCATGATATTTTTTCTTCTTTTTCTTTTTTCCTTCCCACCCTTCCTTCCTCCCTCATTGTGTAGCCAAAGCTGGCCTAGAACTTGAGATCCTCCTGACTCAGCCTCCTGAGTAATGAGATTTACAGGCACATTCCCATGTACCCATCAGTATTTTCACTAATAATTGCCAGCTTTGTGATGTCAAGCTTTCATGTTTGGGTTCTACATCTTTGTTTTCTGGTTCCTTGAGTTACATGAGGGACCTTTGACCACCGCCTAGAAGACACTGGCTCCTGGCATGACCTAGGTTTCAAATCTTTTGCTCTGTGATGGGTTTCACATGGAGGCCCAAGCCTACAGTGGGTAGCAGAGTCAGGTCATCTGGTTCTAGTTGGAGAGAAATGCTTGGTCGTGGATTTCACACCATCTTCTTAGGCCTGGGTTGTGATACTGTCTTGGAGTCAGTTCTAAAGCTGTTCTTACTGTGTGACCTGATGTTGGAAATGAAATTTTCAAAGAAGTCTGTATTGTCATTCTGTAAAAGTTAATGGCAAAGTATTGCCAAAAAGCTGTTGGAAAACATTTGTTTTCCATGGGAAACCTCTGAACAGTTCTAAGACTCTAGATTATGTCCATGATATCTTTCTCTAGAAATTCAAACCTGTTGGGAACCATATTTATCCTGTGGTGGAACAGGTATCTGAGCATCATAGTATTCAGTGCTTATCATCTGTTGCTGGGTTGTCATAGCTATAAGACAAAATATGACCTATAAGCCACCCAAGAAGCTGAGTAGGTACCTGCTTGTTGTCTAACCTTGACTTGCCAGATTTCCTACTCCTGAGAATTGGGGTGTTTTGTGAGTGCTCTTCAGGCCTGCTGATGGAGAGAAGGATTTCGCTGTTTTGGTAAATGACAGTGTGATTCCTGAATGCATTGTGGGAAGCTGGGAGCTTGGGTTAGCTATGGACTCACTCTTAGGAGTTCCTGATGGAATCTGAAGAGATGGCTTGGTGGCTAAGAGCACTGCTTGCTCTTGGAGAGGACCAGGGTTTGATTCCCAGCACACACATGGTAGCTAACAACCATCTGTAAGTCCAGTCCCAGGGGAAATCCAGCACCCTCTTCTGACCTCCATGGGCATTGCACAACATGGGTGCACGTACACACATACAGGCAACATATTCATACATGTTTTTTTAAAAAAAGAAGTTCCAGAGTTGTTTTCTTCAGTAATGGAATTTGGGGGTTGTTTGTGTTAGAATGAAACTTATTCATAATCTGAACAAACTCACCCTTGAAGAAGAGAAAATAGAGGCTGCAGATGTGACCCAGATGACCTGGTCCCACAGATGGGGTTCATACCCATCCTTGAACCTCTAATTCATTGTCTTTACCCTGTCCTGAAAACTTTCATATGTGTTTTGAAAAGCATTCCTTTAAAGACAAAAACAACAAATTGTGTACCCAGGACAGAAAGCATCAAAAGTTCTCTGAGGATAAGATGAAATAAGTTACAGTCTAACATGGGGACACTAGTTCATAGTGCAGACAATCTTCCTGATTCTAAAAAGCATTCCTGGGAGTGTATGGTTGAAAGCTCCACACTGGTAGGTTCACCACAGGGGCTGGGAGAAGCATGTGGTTTGGCATCAGCACATCCTTGCCATGCTGAGAAGAATATATGGTCTGTGGCACTCCTCTGTCCTCACAGCTCTTGGTGGCTTCTCAATCAGAAATTCCGAGTTTCATATGCACCTTTGCTTTCTTGGGGGCTTCCAGGAAGTAACAAAGAGATGCCCATTTTATTTTCAGGATATCTGAGAGGGGGGCTGTGCTTACAGAAAGGGCTGGTTGTTGATAATGCTGTTTACATAGTTGGAAGCATACCACCCCTCAAGCTGCCACCAGCCATATCAGCTCACTTTAACCAAATGCATTAGTCCAAATCTGTCACAACTGGCAACCCTCAGCATTGGTATGAAAAGATGGTTAATTGATCTGTGCATGGCACAGAGACAAGGTGGAAGTAAATAAGATTATTGTGTTTGTGTCACTAGCTGCTCAGGCTCGAATGTCAAGGCTTTTTTATTCAGAAAGTTTTTCCAGGGAGCTGGTGAGGTGGTTCAGCAGAAGACTCTGATTTGATTCCCAGCATCCACATAGCAGCTAGCAACCATCTGTAATTCCACTTCTGGGGGATCCAACGCCCTCTTCTGACCTCCACTGGTATTGCAGGACACAGGTACACACATGCAGGCAATATATTCATCTTAAAAAACATTTTTAAGCTGGGTGTGGTGGCACATGCCTTTGATCCCAGAACTTGGGAGGCAGAGGCAGGTGGATCTCTGAGTTCAAGGCCTGCTTGGTCTACTTCGAGAGTTCCAGACCAGCTGGGTCTACAGAGAGACCCTGTCTCAAAAAGACCAAAAAAAAAAATAAATTTTTTTTTTTTAAAAGTCTTTCTAGGATTTAGGGTTTTTACTTTTCTCTCCTTAAAGAGTGCCCCCACCAACTTAGCCCAATACATTCATACATATAATTTATACACATGTACATGTGTATGAGTATGTATGTATATATAATATTCAGATAGAAATTTCCCTTTCACGAATGGGAGTTTTATTGGGTGGTAAGCAGTTGTAAACATGTCATTTAACTATAATTCCTAAAATGATGTTTTTAAAAAGTTGTGTTCTTTGAAAATTTTTGAAAGAATAGAGATAGAAAAACAAATTTACTTGTTATTTATGACTTGGGAAAAGTATCTTTTAAAAACATTTTTCTATAGTCTTACTTTTAGAAT
>NW_008358387.1:846040-975622 GCF_000622305.1 Nannospalax galili | reverse complement strand
TATCTTTTAAAAACATTTTTCTATAGTCTTACTTTTAGAATACTTTCTCTAAATATTAGCATTATTTTTTTATAAAATGGAGTTACATTGTTTTATAAGTTGTCTTTTCACTGAATATACTGTGAATACTTTAAAGTGTTTCATAATGTTTGGAGTAACTGATGGCGTTACATCCTGTGCACATAGCTTACTAAAATATCCTTCTGCTGTGACTTAGCCAATTTTCACTTTTGTTTGTTTTGCTGCTGTTAAAATGGAGCAATGAACTACCTTGTGTTTGAATCTTTGGGTTGTGATCTGAGTTTTTTTGTCTTTAGGCTAAAGTCCTTGAAGTGTTCTCTTTGATTTAAAGGAGATGGATAATCTGAAGTGTTTTTGCTCCATGTGGCTAAGTTTCCCTCCAGAAATACGATGCCTGTTTACATTCCCACTCTTGTGTTAAAGGCATGCAGCTTACTGGCACCCCCATCAGACTCCACTGAAAAGCTTTGCCTACTTATGAAACTGAAATATAGTCTTTGCTTCGTATTTTAATCTGCATTTTGAGATTTCTGAGATGAATTTTTCCATTTTTTGTTCATTTTTATTTTTTTAATTCTTTTTGTAAAATGTATATTAATTGCCTTCTTTTTTTGTCATGGATTTTTTTTTTAAACATAAGTTTAAAGCAATAAATGGATGGAGTATGGTGGCCCAGGCTTATAAAGGGAGAAGAATCAGGAGTTTGAGACTAGCTTGGCATACATAGAGAGACTCTGTCTCAAAAATAAAAGCAAGATTTACAAAGACAAAATAGTAAGCATTGGTTGACACTAGAGTTTATGGACAGCCCTAGCTATAGAAAGGGCTCCTGGGGACTGGGGTTCCCTTTCCACTGTGGCTTACGCAGAAGGCTGTGGGCACAAGCCTGTCACTGTATGCAAGGGCCTTCTAGGTGCTCAGATGTCAACAGGACATGGCAGCTGGCTCTCCAGACTGGAGAACTCAAACTGGAAAGAAACTCTAATGCCTTCTAACCTAGCTTTGAGGTTTCCAGTTGCATCTTACCCCATTCTTGTTACTCAAGAGCAAATCACTAATCCAGCTCACCTTCAGGGGAGGGAGTTGAATTCCCTCTGTTGAAGTTCACATCTCAGCACAAAGAATTTGTGGACATATTTTGAAATGACCACAGAATCTTTTTTTATCTTTTAAACAATGTACCTTTCAAACAGTTTCTTCTGGTCTGTCCTCAATTTAGAAATCTAAAATTGTAATATAGTTAACTCTACTAATCATTTCTTTTTTATTTATTTCTATTTTATTTATGTGTGTGTGTGTGTGTACTCATGTGCCATAGTGAGCCCTCCAGTAGAGGTCGGAGGACAACTTCAGGGAATTGGTTCTTTCCTTTGACCTGTGGGTTTCAGGGATCAAACTCAGGTTCTCAGGCGTGGTGGCAAGCACCCTTAATTGCTGAGCCAACCCATTTACCCAACCCAGTTTTTTTGCGGGGGCGGGGGTTTGGTCCTTTTTTTTTGAGACACAGTCTCACTCTATAACCCAAACTAACCTGCAACTCAGTATGTAGCCTAGGCTGGCTTTGAATTCATAGTAACCCTGCCTCAGGCTTCTAAGTGCTGAGAAAATAAATGTGAGTTACTATACTTGGCTTATCTTCTAAAAAAACTCCTTTTCATTTATGTTTAGCAAGGCCTTCTCTTTACTACCGTCAGATAAATATCTGTATGTATTATAGATATAGATATGGATATGGATATATATATACACACACATATATTCTCTGTGGATTTCATTTTTACATATAACTATTACTATTTCTAGAATGTACCTTTTTTCTTTGAGAGTCTCCCTGTAGCCACAGCTGGCCTAGAACTTGCTATGTAAACCAGGTTGGCTTCAATCTCACAGAGATCTGCCTGTCTCTGCCTCCTTAGTGCTGGGACTGAAGGAATGTGCCACTATGCCCACCTAGAACATACTGTTAGTGTGCGACATTATATAATAGCAATCAATTACTTTTTTCTAAATAATTTATTTTTGTGGCAATTTTGAATAATCTTGCTTATTCCTGATGACTTATAATGCCTTCTTTATTATCAATAAATCTGGCATAGATCTTCAGCTAGTACTTGGAATAAGGCTGTAGTCCTTGTAAAATCTGAAAATGCTTCTGTGCTGGTTGGTAAATAGCTATTGCCCTGAGCTCCCCAGCCTCTCTTTCTTCTTTAGTTCAGCTCCTGCTCAATCAGTTAAAAGGTCCTGCTCTGACACACAGAAAGGGTGTGTGTCTGGTGCTGAGTCTCTCGGGCTGTATAGCTCTAAGGACAAGGCAGGTATTTTTTCCACTCTTTTGAATATTGACCCCCAACCAAGAACATATATGCATTTGTTTGTCTAGATGGATTCCCTTATAGTATGATTTTCATGTGTATATACTATATAGTATATTTTAACTTTGTAGCTCTCTTTTATTTTCATAATGAGAGCTGACTATTCTTGGAAAGGAAGAGTCAAATGACTTTTTAGCTTAAGATGATTCCTTTAAGATAGTGAATAGAATTGTATGAAAGACTGAGCAAGGTGATAGCTATATTAATTGAATCTTCCTGCTTTGAAAAGAATAGGCAGCCATTTATTTATATCTTTAATATCCTTTAAGTAGAGGTGTTCATAATAATTTTGGTTGAGCTTATTCTTGTCTTTTTTGCCATTAGGAATCTTATTTTGTGAAATATTGGCAGTATGTTTATGACTTGTTTATTCAATTTGTTAACTATTCAGGGGTTCATTAAGGTAATAGTTTTCTAAGTTTCAGAAAATGCCAATTTATGAAGTACTTTATATAACCCTCCCTTCCTCTTGGATTTTGAATTCTCTTGATGTGATGCATAGACTTTCTGGCCACGTACTGAGAACTCTGAATCATCGATGTTGGGGCATCTTAGAGCAATGAGAACCTGAACAAAAGCCACAGGCTGATATCCCAACACTAGCCTGAAAAATTTCCTTTTCTTATGAATATTTCTTCTCAAATGACACATGGCATTGAACATGGGGAGTGTTGTTCCGTTTTGAGTGGGATGGTTTGAAAACAGTGTTTCAGACCCTGTAGGATGCTCTCGTCTGGAACTGAAGTTTGTACCAAACAATGCCAGGCCTTTTCCCTCTCTGTTATAAAAATGACCCAGTGACTGTTAGTAAAGCAATAATACCAGTGGGATATGTGTATTAACCTGTCTGTGGGGGGAAAATGCTGAGCGAGAGGCCTATAATTTAGGTAATAACATTAGTCCATGAAAAACATGCTGCTTTTGCCTTGATGCTAATCAGGAAGCCATCAGACAGTCTTCCCGACTGAGCAAGGGCAGGGCGGGAAGGAAGTCAGCTGTCATCATGTTTTTGAAGAAGAAAAAAAGGAGAGGTGAACTGAACTCTGTGATCGGAACCTCACTCACAGGCCACTTCCTGAATTTAAAGGTGTGGTACTCCAATCAGCACCGCAAATTGGAAGCATCTGATTTGCATGGATTAACAGGAGTGGGTCACAACCTTCTGACAGGTCAATGGCACCACTGGGGATTTGAAGGAAACTTTGATTCTTCCTTTCCCCCTCTACCGTGTGGCTGTCATGCTGTTCTATTGTAAAAGAGAATCCTGGACTTATAAAGCCAAGCTTGTCATTTAAATTCACCCAAGTTAGGACACCATGGAGCTCTGTCAGATGTCAGTCTCAATACAGCAGGACAATGTTTTTCAACAGCTTTCTAACCCCTTTGCCTGGAAACACAGAGGCCTGGATCAAGGGGGAGGGGCTGCTCACTGGGCTTGGAGGATTTTTACAAAGGCAAGATTGGAATTTTTCATTTCAGGCAGGTTTTCTTTACATTTTCTTCTTCCTTTTTTCCTTTAAGCCGTGTGTAAAGGACATTTCCACAAAGGGGGAGTGGAAAAAAAAATCAGATGGGTTGTAAAGACTACTCATGTGAGGGTCTCCTTGAAGGCATTTAAGGCTGGGAGGGTGTTGGTATTTTTCTACACTGATTGCTAGCCATTTCCCTTGAAAATATTGTTTGGGTTTAAACTACACAATGTTTAGCAGAGGAACCATCCATAGTAGAATTTGGACAAAGACAAATGGAGATTTTCTGATTCTGCCTCTGGTGCTACGCGCAGTGAAAATAAGACACGCATGCTGTCAATGGAGATGCTAATATGGGACCTGAACCCTGGGCCCAGTCAGGGGTGTTAACATGGCATCTGCAGGGCCAGGCTATTCTTCTTCTTAAACCCTACTTAGCAAACGTTTGGAAGGTGAGGTGTTCTAAGAGAATTAATGCGCTCACTTGGCACTTACTATTTTTATGTTTGTCACCAACTATTTATTGATCATGTCCAATAGACTAGATACTGTGCCCAGCCCCGGGGACCCAACTTGCATCAGAATAGACTTGATTCTTGCCCTCTTGGCTTCTAACTCATCAGTTTTATTATGTGGCTTGATCTTTGCCATTTCAAGTCCTATTTTACTTATTTATTTTGTGTGCCCCACAGAACTTAGCATTGAGGTAGCTTAAGACACATTCGTAGTTTCCCCAGCATTTGATTGGCTAATCATGATATTGGAGCTTGCCACACTTTAGTTTTCTCTTCTGTAAATGGAGGTGATCATCTCTACCCGATGGGGTACTGCATTTAGAGAGCCTGGCACAGGACGCGCACACAGCATTAGCAGAAGTGGTACAGGCATCAGAAGAGGGGCGTATGTGTGTGTGTGTGTGTGTGTGTGTGTGTGTGTGTGTGCCTAATTATTAGAACCTTCTGGATAATTCTATTGGAATTGGTATGATATTTTGCATTTCTTCTTTTAGTAAGAATTGCCTCAGAGAATGGATTATTTGGATGGTTGAAGATAAATTGGAACACTTAGGTCATGATTTGAAAGAAATTTCTCAAAAGTTATTAGTCCAGATAGGACTATCTGGAAGAGAGGGTGTGTGTGTGTGTGTGTGTCAAGGTAAGTGTGTAGCTAAGTTTCCAGTTAAAAATCATAGTTTGGGAAAGCCTTTTGGATTTCTTCATTCGTTTTCTTTTAAACCACAATTGCCCTTTTAGAGTATGAGCCAGCATTTTCCTCTTGGTGAAAAATATGCAGAGCCTAAGACCATTCATCTGTGTGTCTGTCAGAGGAAACTGCACCATGGGATTGGTCTGGAAGCCTGTATCATCTCTTGCTGTAGCTCTCCACAGCAGTGGCTCCTTGGCAGTATGGGAGTGTAAAAGAGGATGTTGTAGGAGTTCAACCAGGTTTTAAATCTTGGTTTTGCCATTTATTAGCAGCTCTGTGGCCTTGAGCATGTTTCTAAGTCTCCTCTCTCTCTCTCTCTCTTTCTCTCTCTCTCTCTCACGCTCTCTCTCTCACACACACACATATCACATACACCACACATACACACAGATACAAATACACGTACATACACATACATACAAAAACATATATACCACACACATACACTTACACAGATATATATGCATACATATATATGTGTGCACATAAACACAGATACATACATATGCACATATAGATACATATATATATATATACACACATGCATGGACAAATACATATACACAGACACATACATATACTGAGATGCACACATGTACATACACATAGATATTGAAACTTACTGTCTTAAGGCAGTGTCTGGCACATTCATGCAGGAGCTTACAATAACAAAGTACCAAATGGAACAAATAAATGCCTGTTGTCTAGATGAATGCTGTTGTAGTTACTCTTCCTTCAGACATTCCATAATTAAGCAAAGCTTTGCTGTTCTTCTTTTCTGTTGCTGTTTAGACTTAAAGCACTCCAGGCTCTATAATGATGACACCACCACTCTGGGAGGGTGGGTACGAGTTTTGTAAACAGCCTGCAGTGATTTGCTGTAGACATCTATCTACTAAAGATGGCTTGTGGTGAGGCAAACACGTAGAGTATCGATCTGCATGCATTCCAGTGAAGAGCAGTAAGCAGTCTCTGAGTTTTCTGGAACATCAGAACCCATCAGGATGGGATGGGTGCCTTTAGATGGACAGTTCTTGCTTGCTTACAAACCAACTTGCTTCAGGGTTCACCCTGGCCACTCTGCTCTAGGAAAGGAGTGCAGTTTGGCTCTTAGTGATATAAGACAAAGATTAAGGTTTTATGCTGTTGTGTGAGTCCTAAGTTTGAATTCTTCCTCTGCCAATCACTAGCCATAAGGCCTAAAGCTTAGGACATAACTTTATCCTGCAATGATTTCTCTGTAATTCCCCCTCTCTTTGAGGATTGCAGGATAAAAATACACATGGCCCATACCAGTCCATGTTAAGTAGTTTCAGGATTATTTCTCTCTGTCTCTGTCTCTCTGTCTCTCTCTGACTCTGTCTGTCTGTCTGTCTGTCTCTCTCTCTCTCTCTGCCTCTCTTTACATTAGTTTCCTTTTTACTGTATACTTAGGACTCTAACATTGCTTGGCTCAGTAAGTCTCAGAGAAAAATGGTGTGAGGAGTGGATTCACAGGACACGTTAGCACCCGTGTCTCCTGCCGTTTTACAAGATGGTATCCAGGACAGCACAGTGAGGCTGCACTTGAGGTCTGAGAGGCCACAGGATCCCTGTACCTGCCACACTGCCACCAACAACCAATACCAACAATTGATATCAATATCGGACTCTGTTGTTCAGTGGGGACACCCTTAAGAACAACTTATCACAGATGGGTTCTCATGGTGCAATGTTCACAAAAAGGTGAACTTTAATACCTTTGCACTTTGATTCAGTGTGTGGATTACAAGTCCACAAGGCTGGCACTGCGTCTGGTTGACATGTTTCTCTCTGTGTCTGACTCCCTGGCCTGGGTGAACCATCCGGTTACTTAACTGAACTGTGTCAAAGTAACTCCTGAGTTGTAGGGAGGCTCCTTGGTGGGCAACCCCCGGCCTCTGCCTGCCTCAGCCCCACACAGACTTCAGAGAAGCTGGGAACTGAAAGCTATGCACGGAATGCCCTGAGAAAATGATGGTTAATGGAGTAGAAATGTTCTCTATTTGCATCACACAGTAATACACAGGCACACAAGATTTTCGGTTCCTCAAACCCAAGAAGTGGTTGAACAACATCGTGTGAAGTCTGATGTCCTGCTGAACATATAAATGTACAAGAAAAATACAGTGAAATCCCCTTATGTGTGCAGAGAAGTGTGCATATTTCTCCCTAATTATGGAGGGTAGCTGCTTTTGCTTTTCCCGTCCCTCGCTCCTTCCGGTCTCTTCTCCTGCCTTCCTTCCCCTTCCTTCTCCTCCCCCTCCTTCCTTCCTTTTTTCCCTTTCTCTTCCCTTTCTGTTTTGTTCCTCTGTGGTGATTTCAGGTTGCTAATGAAACTCAGTGATGAAACCGTGGCCTTCAGATTCTAGTAAGGAGTCAGTGAAATGGCTCAAGGTGTTTGCCACCAAGCCAGATGACCTGAGTGTGATCCCTGGAGTCCAAATGGTAGAAGGAAATGACAAGCTCCTGCAAGTTGTCCTCTGATCTCCGTAGATGTGCTGTGGCACATACATGCCCACATACATACCCCGCCCCCCCATAAATAAACATGTGAAAAAATATACACTAAAGGCCCAAGTACACCGTTCTTTGACTTTGGGGGCCCTGAGTACTTGTCACTGTCTGCCTTTGCTGTCACCCAGTCTCTCAGTACCTTAGAAATGCCCACCCCTTATAAAACTCAAAGCTCTGCACATTTATGGTATACAGACTTAAGCACATTCATTGAGGAGGAAGAAGGAAGCCTACAGTTGGTTTTTTGTCTTTCCTATCTGTGGTTTGACTATTCTCTTTAAACCTTCCCTCCCACTTCCTCTCCCCCTTCCCCACAAAAGAAAATGAGTGAATGTTTTTTCAATTTCAGACAAAGGTAGCCTTGCAGAGATTTGAACTTGTGACTCAAGGCATCAACTTTTGTAAAATAGGCCCATGTTCTCTGGGCTCGGCAGGCCACAGCTCTGGGTCTCGGTCTGGTCCCTAAGCTTCTGTTGACTTTTCCTGAGCAGGATGAGAATCTCTGGCATTTATTTATCTAGGAGGATTGTAGAATCCCAGCCTGTCATAATGGTAAATAAAACGTGTTGGAGTTAATACGGAGAAGAAAGGAGCAATTACAACTGCTTAAAACAGTCTTAAAATATACTTAAGCAGAGGTTTGCCACGTAAACACACAATTAAAGCAGGAATTTGTGATGGATGCAAGGGTTTGACGGTCCCAGACACACTGTTTACTGGGGTAGTTAGCAGATGGATAAGTCAACTGATCCCAGATGTGCAGCTTATAAATATAAACTCACATCTTACTAGGGATGTGTGCCTAGAAGTAGCAACAAAGTACTTTCTATTTAACTCTTACCTATTGGCTGGGGCAGCTATGTAATTTCTTTTTCTTTCTTTCTTTCTTTCTTTCTTTCTTTCTTTCTTTCTTTCTTTCTTTCTTTCTTTCTTTCTTTCTTTCGAGTTTTGAATGGATTTCTTCTTTCAAAAGCGGTAACTAAATATCTAGAAAAGTACTTTTGTGCAAGAGTCATTTTAAAGGACAGGTTTAAATAGATTTACTTTTTTCTTTTAAGCCCAGATATCTAAGCCTTATACCCCTAGCCACAGTGTTTAAATATTTGCAGCTAATTAATTCTTAGGAAATATAATCTGAATTGAATTAATTTTTCCTTGTAGGGCCTATGAAGCAACTTTTAGGTAAGAAGGAAAAAAAATGAAAACAGCTTTTGTTACACATAATTCCTACAACTAATGAAAAGTAATATTGCTGTTCCCTTCAAATAATGCAATAACAAAACGGATCGAAAGCATTGCTCTGTATTGTTATATTTGCTCTTTAAATAATTTAGCTGCAAAAATCTGAAGGCTGCTTTAGCTGTAATTAATTATTCATTAATGACATGCTAATTGCACAATACCTTTGAATATTTAACAAAATGCAAAAAGCCAGGCTCTGAAGTTATGTTTCAGTGCAAGGAAGAGGAAAAAAAATCCTTTGGTCCATCAGTGTATCAGGGGGACAAAAAAAGTCTCTTTTCTCATCTGTGAGGTGACGTAGTAGTAGCCGTGGCGGCCTACTTTCCATTCACCAGCTCAGTGACTCTTTGTGTAGTGGGATATAATATCCCTATCTAGACTTAACAATTGACAGGGTGGTAAATCCCTTGACTTTTGTCCAAATGATTTCTCTACAAAAATGGGTTAATTATCGCCTTTCCCTAGCTTTTTGACTAACAAAAGACCCTGGATCTCTTTTTTCCTTTCTTTCCTATTTACTGTAAGGAGCCCTTTGAAATGTGATAGTTTAATCGGCAACACCTTCTGCAGAGGGATACTGAGAAGCCAGGCCTGCTGGGCCCAGAGCTCAGGTTCCTGTGTGAACATTACCGCGGTTAGGAGATATGACCCTTATTATACCAAAGCCATCCTGGACTTTCAGGATGAAAAAGCTCCCGAGTGCTCCGTAGTGGACTTCGTTTGTTTCTGCTAATAAAAGCTGGCGGGTTTTTAACAGTGTCTTTTAATGGGAAGGATAACGAAAGGGCAGCCTTGTTGAACTGGCTTTAGTTGGGTTTCATTAATTCCCTTCAAGACCTGGTGTTTGCATCTTTCTGCACTCTGTCTCTGTTTCCAAGCTTCAAAGCCCCTCATTGTCTCTGATCTGCAAGTCAGGGACACTCTTGGTAGTGGGAAAGCAGAGAAGAAGAACTGGCTGTCCCCACCCCCTGTTATTTGTTACTATCTCTATCTTGGTCCGAACCAGAGAATCACCAGGCCCTAATTTAGTACAGGGCAGTGAGCTGTGTGCCAGCCCGTCTTTGTGGTCGAGAATCTATTTCATGCACTAGGGCCTACTTACTCAGTGATATTTTGCATTTGACTCCCATTACTATTAATGGCATTTATGGACGCACATTGGCGGGAAGAGGACCCCATTGAATCTGTACATTATGAGAGAGATGGGGAATTAGCATACTCTATGTCTGGTTCATGATGGATTTTACTGTGCTGTGGAAATACTTAGCAATTAGTGGGAAATCACCATTATAGACATACACCTGCCAGGAAAAAAACCACCACCAGAATGGAGTAGAAAAGGGGGTGCATTCCCTCAAGTTGGCATCAAGTCCCTTCTCCGACCTTTGTCCTGTCATTTGGGAAATGTTACATCTGCTTGTAGTTGTTGTTCAACATGGCAATGTCTGTCTGAGGTACACCCAGCTGAAGGTGTCAAGGTCAGAAGTGTTGATAGTCAATTTGGAAAGTCACAGCTTCATGAAAAGTGCAAAGATGGGAAAGCCCTGTCTGATCCAGTGCCACACAAATCAAAGTGCTTGGAATTGCAAGATGGCGAGTCACACACTGGGGTCAGTTGATAATCAGATGCATTTTTCTTGGCTTAAATGTCTTGCTAAGTTTGAATTAATATTTAAAATTTGAGAGGTTTATATTAAGATCCAACCATCCATCTCCTGAAATGTCAGTCTAACAACCCACAGCTGCCATTCCAATGTGGCAGCTGCTGGCAGGAGCTCAGTGCTTGGGCTTGCTCTGCCTGGTTGGGCCCTTTAGCTGCCTGTAGCCTGTAAACACTCGAGTCAGGCTATGGGAGTCTGAGGGACAAGTGAGGGGGATTGGAGTGATCAGAGAAGATTGACTTGTGGACAAACTCCACCCAATAAACCCCCCACACTTCCATAGTATTTGACCGTGACAAGGTTTCAGATGCATCGGGTCACTCACTGACAGTCTTTCCTTTTCACAGCCTCAAAGTGGTCACCCATGTTGTCATCCCGTAAGCCATCAGGAAATAGTACTCTTATCTTCTGTGTGAGTCTCTGCTCAGTATCAATTTCACCAATATGATTTCTTGTGATTCTTCTTAGATCTCAGAGTGTGACTTATTCTGGCCTTTCTTTGGGTAAGATACTGGACTGGGTACTTGTCACAGGCATCAAGGGTACTTTTTTGGTCCCATCAAGGCTAGACTCAGCAGCTGTCAGTGAAAAGCACTTGGTTGTGATATTGTTTGCACAGTGAGGATTTGTTGGGAAATGTTGGTGTGGACAGTTACCAGTTTGCATTGGCTACTGGCTTTGGACCTTCAGCCTGCCCTGAGCATCTCTAACTTTGGGTTCCTCACTAAGGATTAATGAATGAATGCTGTCATTACATAGCACCATGCTTCCTCTGGAGTCTTGAAGCGAATAACATGTAGGGGAATTGGGCAGGGGTGCCAAGAGTCATGGGTGTTAATTAGAGAGCTTTGGACCAGGAAATAGAAAGGCATCAGTAGTCCATTTCTCCTTTGCTCATACTCTGTGGAAGCTAGCCTGAAGCTTTCTGTTTTATTTCACCATATTAGGGCATCGTCCGTGAACAGGTACTACCATGTGCCACTGGAATTGCTTAAAAGTGATACAACATGAATCTCTCAAGTAGAAAACCCTTCTGTGGGGGAACCATGACTTACAGATGTGTGAATACACAACACCTTCTTTCTTCATCCAGATTTGGGTTGAGTTGGGGAGAAGGGTTACCAGGAATGAATCTATCCTCCTTCACTGCCCCCATGTGGAGACCCGCACCTAACCTATGACAACTGGAGTGTGGGATTCTTGGATCTGAGTGAGAAGGGTACATTTGATTTAGGTTCTAGTCAAAGTTTAAGAGCTGGGAAGATGCAGTGAATGAATATTGACTATAGTGGGGCAGTCCTGTATATACTGAGAATGGTATAGACATTTGAACCAAAGTCTCAGAGTAGACAACCAGTTTAGAATGGGCAGGCATGATTTTTTTTTTCTTTTTTTTTTTTTTTTAAAGAAATTGTTAGGCTAGCAGGCTACAAAACAAAACAAAACAAAAACTTACCCAGGTATGGTGGCACATACCTTTAATCCTAGCACTCAGGAGGCAGAGGTAGATGGATCTCTGTGAGATCAAGGCCAGCCTGGTCTGCTTAGCAAGTTCCAAGCCAGCTGGGACTACGGGGAAACACTGTCAAAAAAGACAAAAAACAAAACAAAGAAAAATGTTTATACATCATTCTCTTCTGGTAATCAGTTCTCCCTAATGACAGTGTTTTATAAGAGCTAGAATGGTACATGAGCACATACCAGCAATGATCATAGAATAACTAAATCTGCTGAAGATGCTTTTGTGTAGGGCTGGAGAGTTGGCTCAGCAGTTAAGAGCACTGACTGTTTTTGCAGAAGACCTGGGTTCAAATCCCAGCACCCACATGACAGCTAACAACCATCTGTAACTCCAGTTCCAGAGAATCCAATGTCTTCTTCTGTCTCCTGAGGCACTGCAGGACATGGGTATACTTACACACATGCAGACATAACACTCGTACACATAAAATAAAAAGATGCTTTTGTGAATTGATATGTGGCAGGTGATTGTGGGCGAGACCTTCAACAGTTATCAACAGAATACTTAGGGAGTCATGTGGGATGGTAAGGAGTAGGGAATGTTTATGAGAAGGCAGCGAGTTAGGGTTCTCCTACCCACATAGAAGAAAGTCACAGACATCTGGTATGGGGGGGGGGCGCGTTGAAATCCACTGGCATTCCCAGAAGATGCTCCATGACTGACTCCTGTTGCAAATGTGCCTTTTACCATGGCAGGGCGATAAAATGCCACGACCCAGTGCCAGAGCACAATTAAGGGCCTATGGGATAAGGCAGGCAGCCACTGTGCACTTGAGAGTTTTCATTGTATAATTAAAGTGCATGGAGGCCTGAGAGGTGGGGAATACAGTGGAGGAAGAAGGTCTGCCTGAAGCATATTCAGACATGACATTTGCTGATGTCGATAACCATCAAGCACTTGGCTTCTCTGCCCATGAAGACAAGAATGTCACATGTCAGTCAAAGGCAGAGCTGCTGAGCAGGGCTGGAGCATGAAGCAGGGCTCACAGTGGCCTATCTTCAGGCCTTAATTGTGCTTTCTTTGTGTCAATGGTGCCTGCGTCTGGATTTCTGATGAGAACTGATGAATGGGAAAAGATAGCAGCTCGTGTAAAATTTTCTCTTCCTTTTCAAGGCCGAATTCTAGGCCATGCATAATCCCAGTGGAGTGGCTAAAAATAACATACCTGAGAAGCAATCTCAGGAAGACTTGTATTTCGGAGAGCCATTTCAGGCAGTTTGGACCCTTACAGAGTACACTTGTATAATGCCCCTGTCACAATGATGTGCATCACCTTAAACCATCCTACTGTACACCCCTCTGCCAGGGCTTCTGTTGTTCTATTTATAGCTGAAGCAAACCTGCCTCCTGTCTTTCAGCTAAGCAGAAGCTGCCATTGGCCTGCCCTCAGGCCTCTCCTGACATCACACGGACAATGCAGTTCTGAGAAGGATCCAGATCACCCCGAGCAAAGAAAGGAACAAGGTCTCCCTTCTCCAGCCCTGGAGCTTGTAGGAGATGTTTTAAGACCTCCCTAACCCCATGCATAAAAAAAACCCCTGGAATGTCTGTTCCCAAGGCTGTGGCCTTGGTTCCTGAACGCTTCTTAGGACTCCTCTAGGAATGGAAGATTTTAGGACTCCTCTAGGAATGGAAGATTTGTGTTTGAAAAGAGCTTTAGAAGTTCTCTAGAATATGCAAATTTTTTCTAACCTTGTAGTTCTAGGGACACTATGGAGCAAACTTGTGCTTGATGAACAAATAGCTTTCGTCCCAGTTAGCAAGGATGCTTTTGCTACTTGGAGGGACTTTTTGGGATAAACTGTTCCACCTCTGCACTTTTAACCCCCATTTCTACGTATAAGGGAAATGATTTTCATGCAAATGATCTTATTTTAAAGTAATTAGTTAATTTGGACATGTGGACTTGGGTGGGTGTCTATGTGTGTGCATATGCGCATGGAAGCCAGAGGTCTTCCTTGGGCATCATTCCCTACCCACTCTCTACCTTTATTTTTTGAGACATGATCTCTTCCTGAACCTGAAGCTCATTGATTTGGCTAGGCTGGCTAGCCAATGAGTTTCAAGGATCTACCTGTCTCTACACCCCCCAGCCCTGGGGTTATCGCCTGGCTTTTTATAAAGGCTTTTGGGATCCAAACTCAGATCCTTCTGTCTACACGGCAGGCAGTTCACTGACTGAGCCATCTCCCTAGCCCTGTTTGTTTGGTTGGTTGGGTTGAGTTTTTTTGAGACAGGATCTCATGTACCCCTCGGCCTTGAATTTTCCAAGCAGCCAAGCATGACTTTGAGCTCTTGATCCTCCTGCCTCCACATCTTTGGTGCTGGGATCACAGGCATGTGCCACCATGCCCAGTTTTCCCCCTGAGCTTGACTTTCAGAGCCTTCCTCTATTCTCTCTCTCTCTCTCTCTCTCTCTCTCTCTCTCTCTCTCTCTCTCTCTCTCTCTCTCTCCACACTCAATATTTTTTTTCTCTTGTCTCTCTGTGTATACCACACAATTTTTCTTGGCTGCAGTCTCTCTGTACATCTTTCAAACTGTAGAATTATAGATCATCCAGACATAGATTAAAGTTTCGTCTCTTGCTCACATAAATGAATAACTAGTGGGTGTCTGTGGGGTGTTCTGTGGGAAGTATAGGAAGGCAAAGTCTGGGTTTCCTGGAAATGATGACAAAGCCTCCCTGTTGGGGGGGGGGTGCTGCAAACATCCGGAACTTTCTACTGCTGACTTTTTGAGATCACATTTTCTATAGCTCATGAGGGAAGTGGCTACAAATGACTTGGTTGTCATAACATGCAGGAATTGTGTTGCATAGAATGTTCCAGGGCTAGTCTAAAACCTCTTAGGTTCTCCCATTTTGGTTCTCAATCAGCTGCCGAAATGGGAAGCCAAATGAGGGACCCGAAGAGGTGGTTCAAAGTTGCTTCTACTTAGAAAACGCATGGCATGCCCTCAGGTAAAGGGCACTCAGCTGACCTTTCTTGATTCTAGCTTCGAGTTCCTTCTTGAAGAGGTCTCAGATGGTGGGGATGATGAGAGAACTGTTTAGAACTGTTCAGTAGGGATTTAGAACTGACCAGGGATACTTCTTAAAAACCACATCACAGCTAGAGTTTTAACTACTTATTTCTGTAATTAATCACTTTATATCTGTCCACCTGGCACAGCCAAATATCATTTCCTCTCTCTTCACCAGGGTGTCCTCTGAGCCTAGCTCAGTGCCTCACACATGGACCCTGCCCATAAACACTTGCTAAATAACAAATGACTAGACATCAAGACTCATTTGGAGTCTGGAAGTCAGCCCTGAAGGTTCCCTAATGACTGTCTAGTTAGAATGATGGCTGGTCTGTGTGTCATTCCGGCCACCCTTGGCATTAATGGGACCTCCTGAAAGACAGGAGATTTAATTTGTCAGCTGCCTGCCTTGGATTCATCTTTGAGTCATTGTGCATCTGTCCAGTCAGCCATCTGGAATAGTCTTCTTTCTGTTCTTTCTCTCCTCCCCCTCCCCTCCCCTCCCCTCCCTCCTCCCCTCCCTCCCTCCCTCCCTCCCTCCCTTCCTTCTTTCTTCCCTCCCTCCCTTCCTCTTCCTTCCTGCCCCCTCTTCCTTTGCCTTCTCTTCCTTCTTCAAATCATTCTTCTAAAGAATTTTTTCCTTGGGTTGCTGTTTCTATGAGTCTTACCTGCAGGTGTGTAGCGCTGTCTCTGGATCAGCATGGTGCCTTTACATCTCCTCCTTGCAATGCATTAACTGAATCTCTATTGCCTCATATTTGAAAGACTTCTGTGCGAAATTCTTGATCACTGGTTTAGTGAAGCTGAGCACGCGGTCTGAGTAACAGTCCTCGTGTGTTAGGGACTCACTGTGTGTTCAGCACTGCGCTGCTTTTTTTGGTACTGTGTTCTGTTCTAACTGTTGCTGTTATCCTTGCTTTACAAGCCACATCACTAGGCTCTGAGATGTGAAGTACCTTGTGCAAGATTACGTGACCAGTCAGTGTTAGAACTTAGATTTGCGCACAGGTGATTTGATTGTAGAGCAAGCACCCTTGAGGACTAGTTTATGATTTTATGTGTGATGTGCTTTGTATGTTGCCAGAGAGGGATTTACTAAACATGGTAGCACTGTGCTAAATCTAGTGACATGTCAGGACATTGCTTCATAATGGAAAGTATTTTTCATTAGTTGCTTCACCTGAGCATGGCTGCATTTACCACAAGAAGTCATGCTCAAGAGGAGGTCTTTTGTGTTTGTACGTGGTCCCTACTTGATCTGCCTGCCTGTCACTATTTGGATACAACTGCCACATTATCATGCTTCCTATACTGTGTGTGTTTGGAATGATTCTCTGAGTCGAGCAACACACCCAAGGAGGTGGAGCTTAAATGGCCTACGAAAAGCCCCAAGTGCTGCGTGTTCATCCTTTTTCTTTTCTGTCCACCCGAGTTGCAGTCAGCAGCAGATGATTGTGTTCCATTCTGTCTTTTCTTGAGGCAACCAGCTTCATCTTAACTCAATCTTCAAGGTGCTTGACATTTTCAATTAAACTCTGCTCATTGAGACAACGCCTCACAAAAGCTGAAAGGGAATGCCTCCTACCCAAGGTTATGTCGATAATGACTTGCAAGTAATATTTGGTCTCACTTCGTTTGTAGTCATCTTTTCATCTTCAGGGAGGCTATCCCTGAAGATCCACTTCCTACTGGAGTCCATCCTCCACTTAACCAACACTAGCTAGACTAGCACTAGCTGTGTGAAAGGGGCCAGTTTCATTTCCCATCTTGTTCAAAGGCTGGAGCAGTAAAAGATGAACTTCCGTCATCTTTGTCTCCTCAAGAATATTCCAAGGACTATAGGGACCAAATAGCATAGCAACATGGTTCTGAGCCTGGGCTCCAGAGCCAGACAAAAAGCATAGGTTAAAAATCCCAGCTTTTTTTTACTGGGATTATCACTTGCTAGCTGGCTGTCCATGCCAATGTTATTTACCCCTCTAACCTTATGTTTCTTGATCCTTCCCATTGAGTTAATATCTTCAGAGCATTAGAGATTTAAAATATTTGAATGGCTTAGAAATTTGTGGTGCTGTAAATGGCTATAGATGGTATTGCAGTTGTTAGGACTTCCTAGACTCAGCCCCATCCAGACATGAGGCCTCCCATTCTTTGACAAATCCTACCCTTTCGTTGCAGCAGGTGTATAGACTGAGAAACCATTATGGTACAGTGTCCACATCGTTGGCAGGTGCTATTACTACCTCTCTGTTTGGCTAGAGGCTTTGTGGTTCTCTTACAGCTGGTGGTTTTGCTAAATAGAAATGGGAGGAGTGAGGGACATTCTCCCAGGATGCACCAGGGCAAGGTCAGGTGTTGCAGCTACCTGCCAGGTAAATGAAACACCTGCCTTCATGAAGAGGCTGCTGTTGGAAGGAGGCCAGGAATGCACCTGGACCACATCCTTAATGAGAGGGGATGAGTGTGTTCCTGGAGACAGCATCAGAATTCTGAATTAGAACATTCACAATTCAATACTCAAGGCTCTCATTAGTTTGGTGATTATTCCTATAGGGGATCCTGTGCTCTGCAGATCTGAATGCATGAGGATGTCTACTAGGGTAGTTGGTTAGATGATTTCTGAGGCAAGGGACTACTACTTCATAATAATTTCTCCCCATCAGGAGAACAATCATAGGTTTCCTTCATGAGTGCTGACTATTCACTGATTGGTTGTTTAAAAAGTAGACCAGTATGTTTGTTTCTTCCATATAAGTTATAGTATAAATGTCTGCTTACAACCAAATTGTAGTCAGGAGAAAGTCTGATTATATCACTCCCTTGTGTATGATGTCGTTGCCCTTTAGATATAGTATGGTGCTGTAACTTCCCTATAATTAAGAGTGCATTTCAGTTCCATTCTAGTGCTGAGCTGGGTTGCTGGAGCTTCTCATCTTCCATACTCTTCTGCTTCTGGATCTGGTACACCCACTCTCTGGTTGTCATCTCTGTACATTCTGCCTGCCTTTTCTAAAAAGTCTTCCTGGCTTGCTTCCTCTGTCTGTCCACGTTGTGGACAGGTGAGTGTCTGGTGACACTTTCAGCTTTGTGTTTGGCATACAGAGTATTTATGTCTTTATCATTATTTCTTCCTGGCTAATCTGTAAGAGTTTGATGATTAGTTTCTAGTTCACCCTTGTGTTTTCAGAAGACTCAGTCCTTACTTCCTATGTGTATGTGTGTGAGTGTAGTCCGTGGGGAGTGCCAAGTGCCCGGAGACCCCATTTAATATGTTGCTTCTCATTTTAAAAAATCATATATTTATTTATTTTTTGTGTATGACAGTGTTGCCTGCATATGTGCACCACCTGTGTACAATGCCCTTGGAAGCCAGAAGGGGGCATTGGATCCCCTGGAACTGAAATTACAGATGGTTGTTAGTCTCCATGTGGGTGCTGTGAACTGAACCCAGTCCTTTTCAAGAGCAGCTAGTACTTCTAGCCTCTGAGTCATTTCTCCAGCCCTAATGTGCTGCTTCTTGATTCATTTATATAATAATGTATAAAAGAGCACTTCCTGGGCCAGTTTTCAAAGTTGTAGCTGGTAAATGGACAGCTCCCAGTCTCCTTGGACTGGTGGGAAAGTTGGACAAGCAAGCCCTACATTAAGTGATCCCACTTAGGTCCACAAGGCTGGGGATGCCTGTTGGAGGGACCCTAGCTCCATCTATACCACAACAGGAAATATGACCTGAAGCTATGTTTAAGACAAAGTCTGAAGGAGAAAAAGGTTTGGAAAGTTTAAGTTTTAACCCTCAGTGTGGTAACAGTAAGAGGTGAGGGCTTTGGGAAGTAATTAGGCTTCATTGAGGTCATAGTGGCTTTGTTAAAGGAGGCCACCAGAGCTTATTATCTGTCTGTGTGAGGATACAGGAAGAAGGCAGCCACCTGGGAGCCAGGAGGCAAGCCCTCAGCAGAGCTGAACTCTGCTGGAGCGCTGATCTGAAACTTCCAGTCCCCAAAACTGTCAGAAGTTTTGTTGTCAGCCGACCAGGCTGTGACATTTGGCACTTTGTTATGGCAGTCTAAGGAGATGAAGACAAGTTCTCACAATGGGGACAGCATGCATGAACTGGGACATGGGAGACAGCAAGGTCTAGGCCTGGAGGGTGAAGAAAGAGCATTTACTGGCCATCTCTGAATCACCCATCATGGGGCTGGAGAACTGGCTCAGAGGTTAAGAGCTTTTGCAGAGGACTTGGGTTCAGTTCTCAGCATCCACATGACGGGTACCGACTATCCATAACCCTAGTTCCAGGGAATCTGACACCCCCTTGTGTCCTCCGTGGGCACTGCACGACACTGGCGCACTTACATACATGCAGGCAATACACTCACACACATTAAAAAAATAAATAATAAAATATTTTTAAACATAGCTGGAGCATAGAGGAAGGGAGGAGGAGGACGACAGGTTGTCACAGGCCCTGGAAGGAAGGTATTCAGGTCCCTGTTAGAATGCTGCACCTGAGAAAAATAGAACTGTCTGATTACATCACAGGATATATTAAAATGTCACAGTTTTTTATTGCCTGTATAGGATCTCATAGTAAGGAATTGAAAAGTGTCACACGCGGAACACAAACACCCTGGCTTCAGGAGCAAAGACCGAGGCCCCAGAGCCCGAGTAGGAATTTCTCTTTCAGAGCTACACACTGCCTTAGAGCTCGAGCGTGCCAGGCCTATAGTGAGGTATTATTCTTAGAGCGCTTGCTGGCAGCACAGAGCCGCGGAGGGTCTCTTCAAATGAATGGAGAAGCTTCTTGAGTGGCGTATTGAGAAAGCACAATGGCTGCGGGGTTCGGGGGCCACTGCTTTCGGCTCTCTCGGGTGGGTGCCTGATGAAATACATCTCCACGTGTCATTGAAGTGTGGAGCCTCGCAGCCCCGTGAGGTCACCTGTCCCTCCCCCTGCCCAGGCAGATCATTCCTCACACTCTTTGTCCAGTGGCTCTGTGCACCTCAAGCGATGGGGCTTCCACCTCCTCCCTTGGGAAGCCATTCCGCACTCAAACAGAGCCTGCTCCTAAGCAGGTTGTCCTGATATTCAGCCCAAGTTTTCCTTTCTGTAATTACATCCATCCCTCTCTGCTCTACCCCTTGGCGTGACCCTGAACAATTCTTTCCCTTCATCGGTGTGCCTACACCCTTGCTCGGGGAGAGTATTTGATCCTCGGTTCTTTTTGTCATGCCCGAGCTTTGCTTATTCCTGGCTGGTGCTGCGGGATCCCTTATAAGTAGCTCCTGCTGCTGTTCTCTTTAATCCTGGTGGCGTCCCTGCTTTGATTTCTGTCCAATTTGCTTATTTCTTTCAGGGGTACTGAAGAACCCAGAATGAACCCTAGGCTCCCTCACTATATTATTTATTAATCTTTTATATGGAAGACCTTCTCAGAGATGATAAACCAGGCTGGGTGGAAAATAAAAATGTCTTTGAAAGACAGAGTTGATGTGAACTCCCTATGATAGGACTCTGGGCACTTCAGAGGAAAATGAGTTTGACTGCATGGAGCAGTACCATCCCCCAGTCCTCTGATATGCAGGTGACTGGACTTCCTTATGCTGTCCAGGCCAGAGGAGGCTGGATTTAGAGCACAGATGGATCCGAATGCCCCTCCCTAATCAGTCTCACTCACCCTTGGTCCCCAAGGCTGGGCTCATAGGTTCCCCTAGATGACCCTTCCTTTGAGTCCCCTTCCTCACTTGGGTTTAACTAGATGAAAACATTCTTCCCCTGATTCCCCTTGGTTTTCCTTCAGCACTTGGGGACACTTCCTGTTCTGTTTTATTCACTTACCCCTTTGGTAGCTTCATCTACTACTCACTGCATTCGTCATATTCTATTGGGGGAAATGGAAGAAAGCACGAGACGGACAGAGTTCTTGCCTGCTTGGACTTTCCAGTCCCAAGGAAGAAGCCAGTTGGTAACCGCAGATGGATGATGGGACTGGTGCAGGGGTCACTTGCAGCCCATCCACCTTTCCATCATGTATTGTGAGCTTAAGAATGTGGGGTCATTTTTAATAGAATCAGTTTAAGGGCTCATCCATCCCTAACACAGAGCGAGGGAAAACTGAGGCTGGAAGCATGGTTATGAAGGTGGCAAGTCAAAGGCTTTTTTTGTATTAGAATCCATGTTACTTTCCCTGTTCAGTACTGAAAAAGAGCAAGAATAGAATTAGCAAGGCATTTTGTACTGGGTGACACCCTGGAAATACACACAGATATTTATTACCATATTTATGGTATTGGGAAGAGGTTGGGGAACCAGTATTCTCCATTATCCTGTAATTGAGCTAATCTGTGTGTGTGTGTGTGTGTGTGTGTGTGTGTATGAGAGAGAGAGAGAGAGAGAGAGAGAGAGAGAGAGAGAGAGAGAGAGAAAACAAATAGCACCAGAGAGAGAGAGAGAGAGAGAGAGAGAGAGAGAGAGAGAGAGACCAGGAATTGAACCCAGGATTTCACACATGCTCGGCTAGTGCTCTCCCACTGAGCTGCATCCCCAGTATAGAACTATTGAAGGGCAGAAGCAATGCTTGTCCAGAGCAAAGATAACTGCATAAAGATGACCCATAAGTCATCTGAGTATCTGGAAAACCTTGGGTATTTGGGCCGTTTTCAGGATCGTACTGACAGGCTTTTGTTCTGCTTATAGCCAGCACATCCTAGGTATTCATTTTGTTTGTTCAAGCGAATGCATGGCTGCCATTTCTGTTGTGTGTCTCATTTTTGAGAGGCTGCGATATATTTTGTCGTATAAATGTATCCAGCTACAAATGACTGATTATAGTGATGGACTTGTGATCACATTTTAAAAACAATTTATTTTATGTGTATGAATGTTATGCCTGCATGTTAGTATGTGTAACCATGTTGTGCAATGCCCGTGGAGGTTAGAAGAAGGCATCAGATCCCCTGGAACTGGAGTTACAAACATTTGTTAGCCACCATGTGGGGTTCTGGGTATTGAACCTGGTTCCTCTGCAAGAGCAGCCAGTGCTCTTCCCTGCTGAGCTGTGTCTGCAGCCCCAGCGATCACTTTTTAACAGCCACTAAGAGGAAGATAATGATACTCCTTTTCCTTTTTGTATATGCAGTCTTTGAAGAAATGCCTTTCAGGGAAATGGGTCCTGATTTCTCCCTATTATTTACATGTACCTGCAGGCATTAATTAGTATATGTATGTGTATGTATGCTGGTGTGAGTGCATGTACATATATATGCATGTGAATATGTATGCATATGGGCATGCACATGTATATGTGTGTATATGTGTGTGCTGTAGGAGCATGCTGGAGTAGATGTGGCCTGTTCTATCAGTTGACTTGCCCTGGGTTCCATATATTCATTTGAGAATGAGGCAGAAGTATTTGTGTCCATGACGGCATCAAGGTCCGCTGGGCAAGCAGGTGGCTGCAGTGCAGATATTTTTCTGCCAGAAGTCTGGACTGTGGCCCCAGCCCTTTGGTGCCTCTAGGGGGTGCTTCTGGGTTTCACCGAATTGTACCCTCAGAGTACAGCCTCTGACTAGCTGCTGCCTGAATGCACCCTATGGCAAACCCCTTACCCTTGAGCAGGGGCAAAGGTCAAGGAGCTGGATGAAGGGTGTGTGGTTTCCTGGGCAACCTTCACTAAAGCCAGGCAAAAACCGAGCCCATTCTTTTGCAAAGGTAAATACTAGTGCCAGTTTCTCTTTAATTTTTAAAAATATATTTATCATTATTATGTGTATATGTATGTGGGTGACATGTGTGGAGGTCAGAGGACAAATTTGTGGAATCGGTTCCATCCTTCCAACTTTCTGTGGGTTCTGGGAATCAAACTCGGGTCTCCAGGCTTGCTCAGCAAGTGCCTTTACCCATAGAGCCATCTCACTGGCCCAGTATCTTTTTAATAGGCTAAAAACAGAGAGAGTAACTATTGCCATCTTTGGCTCTGGAATCGGTCAGTGTTAGTTGCATCCTGGGTTTAACACTTTCTTGCTGAATCCTGGGCCACTTAAATTCTACAAGTCTGTTTCCTCTCCTGTAACAAAGGGATATTGTCTATTTGTAGACTGTTATGAGCACAATTACACACAGAAAGCATTTAGCACAGAGTCAGATTGAAGTCTTCTTACTGCATCCCCTAGCAAGGACACTGGGTGCCCGGTCTCAAGTTACATATTTTACATGTAACACCTCATCTGATCTTCACAATAACCTACAAACTCCCTGAGAGCATTTTCTAAATAACTTGCAGGGTTTTAACTCAAGTTTGAGTACTTATCACTGACCACTTGGGGGCCTGTCTGGGAGATGACATTTGAATGGCTTATTGGAATTATGGAAAACTTTTGAACTTGAGAGTTGAGGAAGGGAAAGTCATTCACCTACAGTGAGAAGCAGGGTTTTCCACTGCAGAGTGGGAGAACCTTCTACTTCCCTGTCTCTGCTCAACGACCTCCCTTTCTGTCTGCATGAAGTAGCTTCTGTAATCTTCTAAGTCACTTTTTGAGATAGTCAGATCTGGCCAGAGGGGAGTTGCTGTCATCTAAGTGTTGGTGGTGTATGTAAAGTGCACTGTACTGCCCTGGCATCGAGAAGTCCATGAATGAATGCATGCATGCATGAACGTATGAAGGGGCGCTTCCATCTGTCAGTTAGGCATGGCTGTAAAGTGTGAGTCAGCATTCACCAGCCATTCAGGAGAGCCTGCATCATCCACAGTGTCATCCTCAGTTCTTGGTAGTTAAATCACACACTTGCATTTGTCCAACACACATGCTTCTTTGCCTGTTTGTACTGGATGTGGTAACATCTTCCTGACGTTCCATCTTATAGTCCAGATGTGTTGTTTTTGGTAGTGTGATGACACCAAGCAAGGGTGTGCTTCGTTTCTGTGTGATTCAATATTATAAAAGCAAAACACGAAGAGGGTCATGAACATTGGTGAGTACAGATTATAGGCTTAAAGGAAGTGTTGTGTCTCTTAGAAGCTTTTAAAGGCTTTTTCCTTCTGGAGCAGTGCAGATCCAATTTATTTGTTTTGGAGTGTTTACTTTAAAAAAACTGGATTGGGCATGGATTTGATCAAAACACTTTATATGTATGTATGAAATTCTCAATAGTTTTTGTAAAAGTTAAAAAAAATAAAACAACAAAAAACTGTTTTAAGTATCTACTCTCTGTTCAGTTCTGTGTTATGTTATTTAGCCTGTCTATACCTTTGAGAAGTTAAGTAAGAAAAGGGACCATTGGCTCAGGGAAGGTAAGTCACTTGTTACAGTGATAACAATAGAACCCACAGGCAACAGGCCAGTGATACAAGCCTAGGTCTGTTTGTTCTCAGTCTCTTTCCTTCTCTGCATGGCTTTGAAAAGGTTCAAGCAAGCAAACCAAAAAATAATCTAGAAGTCCTTTGATGAATAGTTTGTTTATTTAAGTTGTCTTTCATTAGGGAAACAGTATATTATTTTTCTCAACATCCCCATAAATTCAGTTGTATTAAGAATGTGATAGGGGTGGGGCCGGAGAGATGGCTTTGTGGTTAAGAGCACTGACTGCTCCTATAGAATATCCAGGTTTGGTTTCCAGAACCCACATGGCAGCTAGCAACTGTCCCTAACTCCAGCTCCAGGGGACCTACTGTGGACATTGCACATACATGGTGCACTTACATACATGCAGGCAAAACACTCCTGTACATAAAATAAAAAGACAATTAAAAATTTTTTAAAAGAGAATGTGATTGGGAGCTGGCAAGATGGCTTAGTGAGTAAAAGCACTAGCTGCCAAGTCTGACAACCTGAGTTTGAGCCTCAGAACTCACATGGTGGAAGGAGAGAATGGACTTGCACAGATTGTCCTCTGATCTCAGCATGTTATTGTGATGCATGTGTGCATGCGTGTATACACACACACACACACGCACACACACACACAAAGTATATGAATAAAAAAGGAATGTAATTGGGAAATGTTGGGCAAACAATGTATTGATCTTATCTGCTTTGATGAGGTAGGTTTTACTATGCACCTCTCTCCATGTCTTCATTTTTGCCATAATTATATTGCCCTTCAGAAGGGTGATGATTGTCTGGTGTAGTTTCCCACCTGCAGCAGGACTATCCTCCTTTCTCCTTTCATAGAAAGCATTTTCAAATATTCCTTTAGAAAAACACCCCCATTGAAGAAATTTTAACTAAATTTTTATTTTTCAAAATAAAAAGCCTCTATAAGTGATTTCTCATTGATTAGGAAAAAAATCAAAATGTGAGCCAAGGCTCCATGTGCCCTAAACTCAGCACAGACTCCTTTAAACTAACTGAAAAACAAATGACTCAGGAAGTTCCAAAGACCCAGGGGCAAGGGTGTCCATCAGTCTGTAAAAGAAGTCAGTAAAATGGGTCAGGAAAGTATCCATCCCTGAGGGTCCCAGACAGTGCTGTGAAATGATCTGAGACTTCAAAGGTTTTCCTCCTTCCTTGTGTGAATCCTAGGAACCTTTCTGCAAGTTGAGGTGACTTTGGCTATGAAATGCGGAGCGTGCCTTTTAAAGAAGTAGTCTGAGGGTGCCACCCTGAGAGACCCAGACATTCCAGCATTTCCGTCTTCTCTGAGCTTCTGGTGCTCAGTAGCAATGGACTTCATAGAGGCAAAACGTGCTTGAACTATGTTATAAATTATATAATGGTTGCTAACTATCATGTTATTAATTACATAATGAAATCATTCCAAATAGCATCTAGGAACATCCCCCAAAGATGTATTCTTGAATTATGTCCTTTCCTTTTACCTTCCTGAGATGATCACTGTTCACTCTTTGATACCTATTTTTTCCTCTTTTTTAATGCTTGCATAAATAGATGTGGTAGAATTTGTGTGACATTCTGCATGTATGTATGCATATATATAGTATATGGTGTATATAGTATATATGTGTATATATTTATATATATTTACCTACATAGTGCCTGATGTTACATCTTTTGCCCTCTCCTTTGTTATTTTTGCGAATGTATCCTCTGACTATATGCTGATTAATAGCCACATAATGTTATATCATGTAGATATATCATCCTTTATTTAACCAATCTACCAGGTTAGACATTTAAGTTTTACATTTTTTATTAGTGTTTTTGATTCCCTTATGTTAGTTTTTTAGGAGTACAATGACAGGATCAATTCTAAAACTCCGATGCAATGCTGAAGTGCTTTCTGGTGAGGCTGTGGAGTTTGGGCTCCCTCCCCAGTCGTTGGGTCACTCATGGCTCTCTCACAGGCCCCTTCTGCCTCCTCTCAGTGGACACCATTGCCTTCTGTCAGGGAGCAACAGAGTGGCTGTTAAAGTTAAGGTGGCAAAACCAAACAACAACAAAACATGGAGAGGGCTGGGAGTTTGAATTCCAGGCAGTAAACATAAATGGTCAAAGGCACCTGGTTCTTTTAGGAGCCTCCTAACCTTAATTTGCAGATGACACTCTCATAGCAGGGGCTAGCAACTCTTCTCAGTCCCATGGAGAATTGGCTGTCTCTGACCTTTGTGTGTGTGTGTGTGTGTGTGTGTGTGTGTGTGTGTGTTGCATTAAAGTACATTAAATAGGAACTTAGCTTTTTCCCACCTTGTTAGTACTTCTGAGCCATTGTAATGTCTGCCACATACACAGCTCTCCAGTAAGAAGGTCAACCTCTTTTCTACAAAGGCTGTACATTTGGGCTTCCCCTTCAAGTAACTAGTTGAAAACTTACAAATTGAGTCAAAGTTTGAATTATTCCTTACTGCTTAAGTTTAGATTTCCTGAGATGGCTTAGAGAATTCATTAATAATTTTAATTATAATTAACAATTGACAGTGTTTTGAAGACAGCCTAAAGACTCCAGTAGGTCAACTCATCTAGCCCCGCCCCCCCATGAAACTAGTCCAAACCCAGGATGCAGTGAGGAAGAAAAATAGAAATTTTGCAGGCACGGTGCTTGGGCTGGATATTTTAAAATGATTGTCCACAAACCCTATTTTTCCTTTGGATGGTCAGTAAATGAGGGCAGGCATGCTTTACAATGGCACTGTTCTAAAGAACAGAGGGCGATGAAACCTTTAAAAATGGGCTCCAGAAATGGGCAGCTTTGTGGGAGATAATCACCGTTGGGTAAATCCAGGCAAGGTATGAGACTGGCTCTGTTCCTTAAATGAAAAGTTTGCAAGGCACAGCTTAATCATTCATCGTGTCCCCATTCAAATCGAAACAGGCTGTCAGAAATGCTGTTGAACTTTTTAATTGGTGTGAGAGACGAAGATGTGCTTTGAAATGACTAGTCATAGGTAATCTAGAGAGACTCTTGAATCATGGGCGAGTTGGAAGAACAGGGGCCCTCCCCGCTTCACTGCTGAACTAGACTAAATTGCTTTGCTTAGTTGGTCCGATCTATGAAATGGAAGCACTGGCTTCCTTTAGACCTCTTAGGGATGTGAAAAGCCATTTTTACTTCCTAGGAAAAAGGCAGTGTGGAGATTCACAATGAGATCATTGTTTTCTGATAACAGGTCAGACAACCACAATTGTTTTGCGGAGGCTGGAACTATTTAAAGGACAAATCCCCCAACACGTCCCAATCTATTGCAAGCCAACTGCTGAATTATACAGTGGTGCAGCCTCTGCTCTGGAGGGGGCGGGGCACACAGGTGCACTGCAGTGAGGTGGGGGCATGGCCCGACATTGGCAGAGGTATACAACCTGGCATGCAGTGCCAGGCTCAAGGGATCATCTTTCACCCCCCCCCCCCCATTGATTCCGTCGTCCCTTGATTAGTCATTTGAATGCACATTTGTGCGCTGTTTCTGGCTGGCAGGGTCTGTTAATTACTAAACATGGGAGACTTAAAAAAAAAAAAAAAAAAGCAGACCAAGAGCCTTGTTTGGTAAAGCTTTGTTTTAGGTCCAGTAATTTGAATTGGCAGCCACGGGGAGAAAAAAAAAAGTGCAACAGATACACCTGACTAACTTGCATTTCACATTTCTAACACTCAAAAGTACAATGCTTATGGTAATGAATTTTATCTATTACGAGGGAAAACAATCACCTTTGATGACATTATAGAATAAACACATTTAACAGCATGCTGAATTGCTGAAGTATCATTTTCAACGACCTCATTAGTGTCACTTAATTAAAACTTCCTGCTCTTGACTTTGATGTGGGTACAGGCAAAAACACAGGGGGAATTGAACAAACAACGAAAAGTGGGGGGTGGCGACTTTTCTGGTGATAAATCGCAGAGGTTGCTAATGAAACGAAATTATGTACCCTTTTCCTGCGACTCCGATAAAATAATATGGAACAGGCAGCAACTTTGCATCAAACAAATTAATCAGCTGTCAGCAAATTTGCCTTATAATAATCCTTTGCACTTATTGATCATTTAAAGGGAGGGGGGCACTGTTTTTCCCTCTCCGTATACAAGCATTAGGTTGGTGATAATTAAAGCTTCGGCTTCAGAAATGCCATAATAACCGTTAATTAGCAGGATGCTATTTTCAACATAATTTGCTAATTAGGCAGTGAGCTGGTATAGTGTATATACCTAATTATGAAGGGTCTTGTGCTGTAGACACATGTGACTAGAGTGTAAATGACACCATCGTAGGGTCCTAGCAGATTTTTAAAAAATACAGTTTGAAAAAAAATGATAAAAAGCATAAAAAATACAGTTTGTTTAGAAGTGCTCCCTTCTTCAGGGACTTCCTAGTGTGGAGGCTATTACTCTTGGTTCTTTTGTGTGAGGTTTAGAAGATGAAACACTTGGTAGAGATACATTCTTTTTTTTTTTTTTTCATCTGAACTGGGGAAAGACAGGGCCACTCATTCCAGAGGGGCCTTGTCACAGGTAACTGGTACAAGGGCTGATGATTTGGCACTGAAGCTACATATACTCCACCAGGAAAAAAAAATTGTTCTACGTCAGCCTGACGTGCACATCTCAGCTGTGGGTCAGGACGCTGGAAATATTTTCAGACTGGATGTCTTATAGTACCCTAATTTTTCTGCTACACACCGATACGCTGTAACGTGACTCCTTGCCTCTCCAACCTGCTGGCATACACTTCTCTGTAATTATAAAATAATTCTAGATTTTAAAAAATGTTATTTTTATGTGTATGCGTGTATTGCGTACATGTAGGTAAGTGCACCTGTGTCACGCAGTGCCCATGAAGGACAGAAGAGGCTGTCAGATCCCCAGGAACTGGTGTTATGGACAGTTGTTAGCTGCCATGTGGGTGCTGGGATTTGAACCCAGGTCTTCTGCACGAACAGCTAGTGTTCGTACAAATCTTTTTATTTTCCTGTCAGTTTTCATAATAAAAGTGAAATGGTGCCTTATCTGTTGTTATTTTAATGCCAGCTTCTACAATGCCTCGAAAGAAAACAATCCAAAACCAAAAAGTTACAGGTGAGGGTAGATTGTTCCAGAAGTGGACACACAATTTACTTTTTTTTTTTTTTTTTTCATTTAAAAACTTTATTTGGCTTAAAAAAAAAAAAAGATTAGCTCTGGGGATGTAGATCAGTTTGGTAGGGTGCTTGCTGAGAATGCATGAAACCCTGGATTCCAAACCCCAGCACCACATATGCACGTGGTGCACATAGGTAATCCTAGCACTCAGGAGGTGAAGGCAGGAGGGTCAGAAGTTCAAGGTCATCGTTGGCTACATAGCAGGTTCCGGGCTAGCCTGAGCTGTATGAGACCTCTTAAAGACCACAAAACAAAACACAACAAAACACAACAATCAAAGATTTTAACCATTTGAAAGAATGAGATGATAAAATATAAAAAAAAAAAAAGAAAAAAGGGCGCAAATCAGCTCTTATACAAACATCTCAAATTCTATATGGATTAGTAATGTTCATGAGTTGAAATTTGACTTTTTGGCAGAGAATCAGAAGTGCGAGATCATTTGCAGATACATACACTGGCTTCCTGGATCATAACAGCCAATTTCTTTTCAGTGTTTTACCTTGTTTCAAATAAAACTATATTTCTTTATTTCTTTTAAAGGAAATGAAAACTTAATTCAATAATAAATGAGCTGCCGAGCAGCACAAGAGTCACTTAACTTAAATCTTTTTGTAGAGGTTCCCACTTAGGCAGCTTGAAGGACAGTAAATCACGCTGGAGAACGGACATCCCAATTTCATTGCCGCTCTGTAGAGAGCTGAATTAATGGCCTTCTCTCTAGAATGTATGGATTCGCTTTCCAGCTGCTGAGCCTGACAGTGTTATAGCTCAATTAATGTGATTTTGATGTAATTGCAGATAGGGAACGTCATGCTGAAAAATTATTTTTTTACATAAGAATTACATTGTATCATCTAGACGTAGGGAGAGGGCTGGTTTTTAGGGCTGAATATAATAAGAAACAGGATCTCTTTTTGTTTTTGATGATGTTGCTCTAGGGGGTAAGAGAATAATGAATCAACTTAGATATTTACTGAGCACTTACTATATGCACTGACTGTGCTCAGTACTCACTGAGTTCAGCACAGTCCTCCAACATACTCTTTAAGCTTCATATACTTATAAAGCAGATGTAATCCCCATTGTAGAGATAAGAAAAATGAATGTAAGATCAAGTCAGTGAGGCTCAGCCTAGGATTTGAACCCCTGTGTTTCTGATGTCCTGAGCTCTCAACCATCGTTTGGATTGTGCCCATAAGTTGCTACCAGATGCTGGCAGCAGGTGATGCTATCCATGAATGTTTAGAGCAGCTTCCTAGAACATGTGAAAAACAGGTTTGCCAAGCTGTTGAAGTTTTCTACATTTACCTTTCTAGCCATGTTTGACTCAAGGCAAGGTCTTTAAACCTTCTAGACCCTGGGGGTGGTGAGATGGCTCAGCAGGTAAGGGTACTTGCCTCCAAACCTGACAACCTGAGTTCCAACTCGAGGACCCATGTAATGGAAGAAGAGAACCAATTCCTGCAAGTTGTCCTCTGACCTCCATACATGTACTATGGTATGTATGTGCCCATACACATACACACAAATAAATAAATGTAATGAAAAAATTAAGACCTTCTCAACCCGAGTTTCATCAGTTGTAAGGAGTAATAATGGAGGCTGCCTTGTGTAATATGTTACAAAAGTTGTGTGTGTGTGTGTGTCTGTATGCAAAGGTCAGAGGTCAACCTTGGTGTCATTCCTCAGGCATTACCCACCTTGATTTCCCAGAGATTCACCTGTATATGCTAAGCTGAATGGTTATTGAGCCTCAGGGATCTGCCTGTATCTGCCTCCTCATTGCTGGGATTGCAATAGGTACCGCCATGCTCAGCTTTTTTTTTTTTTTATGTGGGCTCTGGGGATTGAACTTAGGTCCCCATGCTTGTATGGCCAGCACTTTACTGACTGAACTGTCTCCCCAGCTCCTGTTACAAAAGTCAAATGAGAGAATCTATGTGAGATACTCAGAACAGGGCCTGGAACATAGTGATTACTATGAGCTAAATGCAAGCCAGAGGGGTCGTTGGTCTCCTCCAATAAAATTTTCTCTGCCTCATCTTATCTGCTGGGTGCAGGCTGCCTCTGGGAACTTGGCTATGAGTGTTTTCTGGGAAGGACTCAGAGTGTCATTTAGCATAATGTGGGCTGTGCCTACTGGCACTGATGTAAGAGAGTCTTTCTTTTCTGGAGCCATTTTAATTCCTGTATTATTAGAATGGATAATGATATGAACCAAGAAAGATAAACTACGGTCTCATTGTTGTACACAGCCTTATTTATCACCCCAACTTTGGCTCGTAAGAGGAGGGAACCAAATTCAGGCACACTTTAGGGTTCTAGGAGACAGAATGAAGAACAAAATGGTGGTTTATGAACTCATACAAAATTCAGAAAATCTCTTGAATCTTGAAAAAAGGAGTCTAAGAGAGGCCTGGCTAGTCTTAGCACACAGTGTATCTCAGCACCCCGAGATCTTAACTGAGCATCTTAAAGATCCAGGTCAAGGAAAGCACACACAAAGGAAAGTGGTGTTGACAATGAAGACACTTAGGGTAATCCCTGGCATTTAGTGAAAGCTTACTGTTTGCCAGACACACCTCAGAGTTAGCTTCTGTGATGTCCACAAAGTATCTGTTAGTAAGACCGTGTTATCCCTATGTACTGTGGAGGAAAATGAGGATCAAAGAAGTTAAGCCCTCTGTTCAAGGTAACACAACTGGAAAGCTTTCTCTGAAGCCTCCACCTCAACTCCTGGCAGAGGTGAGGGGGAAACCCTCTCTATTTAGCCCAGGGTAGGGCCCATGATAGGTGGGGTTAAAGACCTGGGTTGTTTTGACTGCTTGTCACTCCTTGCATCAATAAGGAAGCCTGGCCTTCCCACTGGCCATCACTATGTAAATAATTTGTGGTCAAATTGATTGAATTGCAACTAATAAATTACTAATGTCTCAATGGACAATTTATCAAGAGGACTATTATACACAAATAATATGCTGCAGTAAATCCCAGGCATTTTTGTTGCTGTAGGTCAATAATTATTTAAACATCATAGTTGTTTCTAGTAATTGTACTGGGTTGTAACATTTCAGTACATACTAATTCCATTTGCATACAGATGACATTACTTCTGATCAATATGTAAAAATTAATATTCAGTTTCAATACCATATCTGATTCATCTCTATATCCAATGGCACCATCATCTGCTCATAAGTAAATTAACAAAAATGAGCCAGGGGCTTTGCATAATTATTGAAATATAAACAGGTATGCATTTGTAGGTGTCATTATTTGGTTTTTAAATATTTTTATTTATGTGTATATGTCTCTGTGTATGCCATGTGTGTGTGGTTGCCCACAGATGCCAGAAGAGGGTGTTGGATCCCCCTGAGTTAGAGTTATAGGGTGTCGGATCCCCCTGAGCTAGAGCTACAGGCAGTTATAAGCCACCCAACTTGGTTGCTGGAAACAAACTCAAGTTCTCTGGAAGAACAGCAACCACCCTTAACTACTGGACCATCTCTTTAGCCCCTGTGTTGTTGTTTTTGAAGAAAACTAATACTGGGAAAGATTATTTTGTTTAGCGATGTAATTCATATAGTAGAGATATATTCGAATGGAGGAAGTATAAATAATATGTATTAACCTGATCTATTTCCTTTTGTGATTTTGCCTTCTAATGAGCCTCCACACTTGAAGCTTGCTGGTAGAAATTCTTTTGGTACGCCTTTAAAAAAAAATTATGTTTATATGTATGCATGTGTGCCTCCATGAGTTTATGTGCACCATGTGTGTGCAGAAGTCTGTGGAGGTTAGAAGAAGGCGTAGATCCCCCAGAACTGAAGTTAACAGTGGTTATGAACCACCATGGGGGTGCTGGGAACTAAACCCAGGTCCTCTGCAAGTGTTCGTGACCACTGGGTCATCTCTCCAGCCCCTTTTTCTCACCACCTCTATCCCAGCAGACTCCATAGACACACCGGCAGTTGAGGCAGTTGAGGTTGTTTTGTACCTCCAATGGAGAGGTAAACAAGGCAGGCAGGGAACCTGGTCTGATTGCTCTTGCATTCCAAGGACAGTATGCAGGATGAAAGTGATAGGACTGGAGAGGTGGTACAGCAAGTAAGAGCTCTTGCTGTGCAAACATGAGGTCCTGGGTTCAAATCCTCAGCACCTAAGTCGTCAAACCAAGCATGTCCAGACATACCTGTAACCTTAGCCAGTGGAAGATGGAGACAGGAGGATCACCGTGTCCTCGCTAGCTAACAGCCTAGCTCCAGTTTCAGTGAGGGACCCTGTCTCAAGGGAGTAAGACAGAGAGGGTGGGTGATTGAGTGGGGCACCCAACATCTTCCTCCTCCGGCCTCCAAACCCCAGCACAGTTGTGTGTACCCACATGTACACACACACACACACATCCCCCAAAGTGATATATGCATTGGGGAAAATAGAGTAGTTGGATGTAGAATGGAGTCGACTCATTACCAAAGGCAGGAATTATTTTGAGATGCCCTTTCCAGAAAGCTGAACTTTAAGCTTGATGATGAACACGGGGAGTGCAGGTGTGACAAGAGGCATTTCAGGCAGTGGGAAGAGTATGGGCAAACACTGAACTTAGTATGTTTCAGGAGCAGAAAGAAAGCTGGGTGAGAGTGTGAGATGGCCTTAGAACAGGGGCAGGAGGTAGGCTGTGGAAAGGGGTTAGATTTCCTTCTAGAAGCAATAGAAACCATTTGGTTTCTATTAGTTAAACTGAAGAGGAGAGGCAGGTTCCTGATTCAGTTTTCTTTGACTGCTACAGAAGTTTGAACGTAGACTCTTATGCATGCTGGTCAAGTGCTTTACCACTGAGCTCTACACCCCGTCAATTAGCAGTTAGCTTTGTTGCTGTTTTTGCTTTTGAAACAGGGTCTCCCTGTGGCCCCAGCAGGTCTGTAACTCATTGTGTAGACCAGTTTGGCCCTCAGTCTCAGAGATCTGCCTGCCTCTGCTGAGATTAAAGGAGTGTGCCACCACACCTGGCTTAGCTTGCTATTATTTTTAAGAGATTATTCTGGATACCACAAGAAGAAAGGTAAATTTAAGAGCAACCACACAGGCTCAGTCTACAGAGTTGACACAGAAAGGAGGAATCACTGTGCTTCTTGTGTCTGTCAAACAAGTGATGGGGATTTTTTTCTCCAGTGGCATCCAGAGCTTTGTGTTCTGCCAGGGTATTATAATATGGTTTTAGCAACAAACCAAAAGGCTTGTGTGCTATGGACATACAAGCCAAACCACACTGAAGATGGCCTTGCCTTGCACAGCACTGCTACATGGGCAAGGTAGTGAACATTCACAGTGTGAGGGCAGAAGACACAGGTGAACTGAGAACACAGCCACCCCAGCTATCAACCTTTTGGCAATCTACTTACCCACCTATCACAGAGCAGCACTGATGGGATGGGTTCCTGAGTCCCATGGGGGCCCCAGTAAAGAAAAGTTAGGGGATAAACAAATCACTGGGAATATCAGATTTTGTCTTGTGAGTCTCACAAAGGACTATGCTTTGTAAATGACACATCTGGGCCCTGGGGAAAGCCTCCAGGGCTTAGAACAGCAGGTGATTAGAGCAGCTCAACGTGTGTGAACAAGTTTCAAGGGTGATCAGTGTCCAGGTTCAGAAGTAATTGCTTTTGAAACTTCCTTTTGATGGGTCCATGTCTAGTTCATGGAACATGAATGTTTTTTGAACCTGAATCGTTGAGATTTGGCTATGACAGGAAACTTGAAGTAAACTAGACCAGCTCCTGGTTTGACACCTGGAATAAATATGTGGCTGGGCCCCTGTTTGCTGAGTGCTGTCTTTCCTCTAGGCTGACTTACAGGAGCTAATAGCATCATTTTCCTTTGGTGTGCTGTGGCTATCTTCCCATTTACACTCCTGTCCCCGAACACTGTTTTCATTCTTTCCCAGAATTGCAGAAGCTCAGGAGAGCTGCAATCCTTAATCAAAACCAAAGTTTCTGTTTTGAAATCTAATTGAATGATCTGACTGAGAGCCACCCTCCAAAGCTAGCGACATTTCCTTAACAGTTTGAAAGCTGAGCTATTTTTCTCTCCGGAAAACCTGAAAGATGGTTTAATTTTCCACATTAGGTAGAGCATGCTAAAGGAGTTTTAATTGGTAATTTCATGAGAAGGAGAGAGAGGAGGAGGTGATTTTATGGTTAAGATAAGATTGGACATTTATTTTGTTTTGAGTGTAAAGATTTGCAGGCACCTGTTAAAACCTTTAAAACAATTTTTGCTCTAGGGCTGGAGAGATAGATGGCTCAGCCATTAAGAGCACTGGCTGCTCTTACAGGAGACTCTGGTTCAGTTCCCAGCACCACATGGGGGCTAACAACTGTTTGTAACTCCAGTTCCAGGGGACCTGATGTCCTTTTCTGTTCCCTATGAGCATCATACAACATGGTGCAGTTTGATACATGCAGGCAAAACACTCATCTACATAAAATAAATATATAAATGAAAGTTTAAAACTAATTTTTTTCCTGTTGGGAAGAGGATATAGTATGATTACAAGTTCCTAGATAATTGTAGTATTGGGGAGTAAGAGGGACAGTAAAAGGAACCCTGATTCTGAGCAGTCTGGTTGTGCCTTAATGGAGGGACCCCAGGCTCTTGCTGGGGTTCTGAGCTCTGCCCCCAGAGAAACTTTCCTCACTGTGTGGCCCTCCTGAGCACACAGTCTAATTGGCTAATTGCAGGCTCAGTCTCTCCTCTCTCTCTGGCTTTGATTAGCCACTTACTTCTTTGCAGATACAAGTGGCCACTTGAATCCTCAAAAAGTCCATTGTGAATTCAGTCATTTGTGTGTCCAATTCACCTGGACAGAGAAGAGGTAGAAAAAAAAGGAGAATAAATGATAGTCCTTGAAATTAAATCCCTGTGAAAATCTGGCTTGGGCCAACGTTGGCACTCCTGAAGTGACAGTGATGGGAACAGATTGCTCTCTTCTTTGGGGAAAGAGTATATGAAACACAGCACGCACACACACATCCCATTAACTAGAGATTTCCTTTTTCTCCGAGTGTCCTAAATGTCGAGCAAGACATACCCACCCACTGGCTCTGAGCTTCGTAACTTTCTGTCAATCCACTTTTCTGAGCCTCTAGATCTGCTGTGTGTGATTTAAGTGGCTACTGTATCTTTCTGTGGAAAAGGAATGTGCTGATTTCTAGAATGACACCTTTCTCCTCTTTACAATCCATAAGATTCTGGAGAATTGGAAGGTTCTCTTTAAATACCTACCCCTGTCCGCCTCATCTGTGAGCAGAGTGCAAGGCCTGTTGTTTTCATAGTCCCCTTTGATGTGGTCTGTTATTGTTCCATTGGGTCAAAGGGACTTACCTGGGACATGACAGACGCAGGCATGGTGCCACCCTTTCCCTCAGAAGTACACGATAGCAACCAAAGCGAATGACCGAGAGGATACTGGGTAGAAAGTGCTTTTGGGGGGAATTCCAGAAAAGAGAAGATCGTGACCTCAGTTACTGCAGAGTGTCAAGGACAGATGCGAAGAAGGTACGAATCAATACATGTCAGCTGCACAGATGGTAGAGCTTCACAGTGTCCATATCCTGATTTTCTATCCCCTGAAACCAAAATTAATAATGCCTTCATTATAGGCAGGAGCTTCCAAGCATTACAGGCAGGTGCTTCCAAGCAGCTGAAAGGGACCCAGCACAACTTGGAGCCTGGCACTGCTCTAGCAAGGTGTTGGAAACAGGTTCTCTCTCTCTCTCTCTCTCTCTCTCTCTCTCTCTCTCTCTCTCTCTCTCAATCATAATGAAGGAAGGAATCGCTTTTGGATGTTAAGTGGTACAAATCAAACACACCCAAAATGTCAAGACTGTGTGTGCTTATGGCCTGCCTTACAGTTTTATTTCATTTTAATTGTTTTATTAATACCTATGTTCTACCAGGGTCCAAGGGGAAAGGTTACCTCTAAGATGCCAGCAGTTGGGACTCTGGGTGTTGAAGATAATCGGAGCAGGGTTGCAAGTGAAGTAGAAAGTGGGAAAAAAAAGCAACCACAAACCACCAAAACAAGAATTGGCACATCTCTACCAGCGCTGGCCAGTAATGATGAATTCGGTATTCCTCGTATGGACTAATTAATGCGCACTAACACATCCCACTGCAATTTGCAAGTCACAGATTGCATTAGGTGATACAAATGACTCATTTGTGAACCTGAAGGGTGACCTTTGGCAGGACTATCTGCTGGCCTCAAAAATATTAAAGAAAGGTTATTTCACCTTGCCATTGTCTCCAAATGCCAAAATAGCCCAATTAAAAACCTTGACTTGGAACCACAGGAGCAGATGCGCATCCTAAAGGGCATTAATTATTTTCAGTGTCAGCTGGTTGTGTAACTGAGGCCAAATGAGAGTTTGGAAAGCTATTAAGGTGCTATAGTACATGCACCAGGCCCAAGACTTGAATTTGGAATAAGACACAGGTTTCCTTTACTTAGACTAGCTGTATGGATTTGTGCTTACTGTCCTGCTAAGAATTAAGAGCTACTGCAGGTGGAATGAAGCTCATCAGCCTGGCTGGGGCCCTCCCCTCTGCAGTCACTCATCCATTTTCTCAAGTCTATTTACAGAATTATCCTCATTTGCCATATTGGGAGGTCAAAGCAGAAACGTGTGCTCAATATTAGTTTGTTCCCAAGTGAACTTTTCTCCGTCTTTTGGAGTCTGAACACTGCAATGATGCAGTTGCTCTTTGCACACACACCCGCCCCCCAATAAAAAATAGGGTGACAGATGAAGCTATGTACCCAAGCTCTGTTCCCATATGGCTAATTTCTACATTTGTTTTAACAACACACAGGATTTTAGGCAAATTAACAAGAAGGACCTTGGTGTCTGGTGGTGGTCTCTCCAGATTCAGTTTAGTCTTTTTCAACCTCCGTATGGGTTTTAGAGAATCATACTGATAGCACAATTTGCATTAAAGGAAAAGAGGCAAGTTAGGTGTCTCTGACCCCTGGCAGTCCTGTTGGCTTTAAGAAAAGGGCTAGTCTGCTGGTTTTGGCTTTCAGGTCACCAACTGACCATGAAAGCCCAACATGTGACCACATGGGACAAAGCAGACATGTGGGACAGCACAGCACATGTTCTTGGCCTCTTTAGGGATGAAATTGAAGATTATGGTTCATCTTCATCTCTAGGTGGAAGGAATGGACAAGTAGTGTGGTAGGAAGCACAGGGCACCAGGCAGCTCTAGGTTAGGTGACAATTTAGTTAGGTGCCAACTTAGTTGCTGTGTTAACTTGAGCCTGTGAATGAATTCTTTTCAGCTTCAATGTCTATCTGAGACATAGGAACAGAATTACCAAGGGGGGGAATCAAATGATCTTATATATAATTCATAGTATATATGATACATGTTGTTATATATCACAGAAAGTGCTATGTATGATAGCATGGCTGACATTATTTTCATTATAGAGAATTTAGAGAACATTTTCAAGGCCATGATTTTTTTGTGCTATAATTTTCTTTCTATGCTTTTACATGACCTCAAACTTGCTATGTAGCTGGGAATGACCTTGTTCTGATCCTCCTGCCTCTACCTCCAGAGTGCTCCACCACACTGGGTTTCTGTGGTGCTGAGGATCGAACCCATGACTTTGTGCAAATCAGGTAAGCACTCTACCGATTGAGCTAAAAGGCCCAGACCCAGAGTCCTCTCTTGAGATCATTCTGTAGTTGGGATGTTGCTTCACATTGAAGCCCAGTTGTCCTTGCTTTTGGAGTATTCCCACAAAGGCTGCTCAGGAGCTTGTTGAAGACCTGTTTCTATTTCAAGTCTTCTTAGGCCAGTTCACTGAGGTTTTATCCTGGGGAAAAACCCAAGCATCCTTGTTGGAGGACACTGTCCCTAAACACTGATGACTTCAAGGATGCAGAGAGATATGTGCCTCCTTCAAATGCTTCTTATATCTCTGTTGTTTTCCAGCATATCACTTGGTGGTGTCCCAGGTTAAAGTTACAACTATGGCAGGTATGGGACTATTCTCACTGGCCTCTCAGGTTCAGGTGATCTTGCCTCTGAGATAACCTATTGTGGGGTTTTTTCCCCTTGGCTACTTAGACCACATGTTACCCAAGTAACACAAGGTCCCCCTGCCCACCCCCCACCCCTGTTGCTATTATTCCAAAATGCCATTTAAATTTTTTTTCTAATTTCATTATGAGAGCCTCATAAACGCCAGCAGCTTATGAAAGCGGGCTTAGTTCTTGCTCTTTGGGAGGTGACCACCCATGTCAGCCTCAGAGGGTGTCTGCACATCCTTGTGGGCCTAACAAGTGGTGAACAGATGGAGTCTGAATCCAGAACAGAATTACCAAGGAAAGACAATTCAGTGATTTCACCAGATGAGAATATTAATAATCACTTGCGGAGAATTCTAGGCCATAGTGTGTTGGCTGAGCTGGCTCCATGGACATCATGTGTTGGCTCAGAGGTCAGTTGGAAGTGTGTCAGAGGCTAATCTTTATATAGAAGCACACCTTTAACTAAAATTTGAAGAAAGCAAGCATACATTGAGATAAAGGTATCTGCATTTTGATAGACTGGTCCCTTACCCACCCCAGCCCTGAGGAGTGTAACATACGTAGCTCTTGGGGCATGTTTGGGGAGAATCTGAACCGCACTGAGTGAGGGCACTTGCTGGCGGCAAGACTGAGTGGTGGCAGAAGACCAAAGCAAGGCTCTTCTGGTGGTTCAAAGACGTTTTACCATTACAAGTACCTGTGGAAGCCTTCTAGAAAAAGTCTTACTTAAAACTTTCTTCAAAGGAGGTAAGGTGGAGAAGCCCAGGTGAAACCTATCCGTGCACAGCTGGTCTGGGTAGAGAAGAGGAGGCCCTGGCCTCGTGGGCCATTGTCCCCTCTGCCTGTTTATACTCAGTGGTCCCTCTTGCCCCATGTTGTACGCAATGTTTACAGAGCGCTCATGTCCCCCTGTCTTTGCGGAATAGGCCAGGCTTAAGTTCTGGGGCCCTGTGTGGGACAAAGAGCATCTTTCCAGATAATGGGGGACCTCACTTGAGCCTTGTTTCTACCTCGATGCATGACCCTAGGAACTGTCTTTAACCTTTCTGAGTTTCAGTAATTCTGCAAGGGCTCCATCCACTTGTGTTCCTAGGAAGTTTGTTATTCACAGACTATCCTTGTGACTGTTGCTAGATAAGAGCCATCCAGAGCATGATTTATTGACTCTCAATTATTCCTTATATTAGAAGAAATCTATTTGCTATTATTTGGCTAAATATGTACTTTGATCTCAGTAATGCCATCTGTGAAATCAAAAGTTTGATTTTGAATGTGTAAATAGGAAATAGAGTTTATAAACACATATGAGAAAGTGTAGCACCTGAACCCTGTGGTGTGTCTGGTGTGTCTCTGTGAGCTGTATGGTGAGTGCAAGCACCCAGTGAGGTGAGTGTATAGGTGGTTCTTTCTTGTAATCACCAGAGGAATTTGCAGATGGGGGTAGGTTCTAGGGAAAAACATAAACATGTGGGTGTTACAAACCTATGAAAGGAGTGAAGGAGGGAAAAATAGCTTGTATTACTGGAAAGAGGGAGAGAGCTTGAGGCTTGGAGTATATGTACAAAGGATCTAAATGACTCAAAGAGAGTTTTTAATATTAATTTTGTGGAGACATAGGGCCACCAGCTGCTTAATTTTATTTAGGTCTAATAGGGAGCTTAATAACCAAGAACATCATTGGTCTCTTGTTTGCTTCTTTTATTGAGTGTCAAAGAGCTAACAGCTTTTATTACACATCTCCCAGGGCTGAAGTTGGCTAGCTAGGACGCGGCATGCAGGATGCCCATGCTGAGTTCCAGGGAAGAGCCTAACCCTGAGCTTGTTGTGTTTGGAAAACTGAGCTCCAAAGACACACATGGTGGGAGGCAGAGGATCCTAAAGGATGGCTTACGGCATACTTGCAGAATGAAAGACAATGTTTATGACCTGCTTGTTCCATGTAAGGAAGAGACAATGGCTCCAAATGTGCATCTGCTGAGCTGGCTTGGAAAATATATGAGGGCAACTTCACAGTCATGGTGGTCTAGAGCAAGAAAATAAAGATGTAATTGAAAAGTGGGGGAAACTATAGCATAATTAAATATGGCCAGCTCAAGGGAGAGGCTTAGAAATGGAAATCAGCTCAGACTACACATTCAGCTTATGGCTTAGGAACTAGAGACAGAAAGACCCAGATTCAAATCCCAACTCTCCCACTTGCCGCTCTGTTATTTACATGGACTAAAGACCCAGTTTCTGGGCCTTGGCTAATTTGCCATTAGATGGTATAATACATACTTTTAACATTGCCTTAAGTATTTAATGGCTTAAATAACATTGCATAATGTGCATACATAAAATGATTTGTAAGTAAATTATAGATTTTTTTTTACATTTTACTTATTATTTTTATTTTATGTGTATGAGTGTTTTGCCTGCATGTATGTGAATGTACCCATGTCGTGAAATGCCCTGGTGGTAAGAAGAGGGCTTCAGATTCCCCTGGAACTGGAGTTAAGGACGGTCCATAGCCGCCATGTGGATAGCCACCATGTGGGTGCTGGGAATCGAACCCTGGTCCTCTGCGAGAGCAGGCAGTACTCTTAACTGCTGAGCCATTTCTCCAGCCCCTAGATTCTTTTTTATTATCTATCATCATTGTTATGTGATGAGTTGATTTGTTTTTTAATTCTCTGAAATCCAATGAACCTAGTGGCCAGTACAGACGGAATTAAGGTTGCTAAAACTCTGATATTTCCCCAGAGATGTCCATTGTGTGTGTCTGTAAGGTTATACTCAGGACTCATAGTATTCTGGAGAAATGATTACTTCATCTTTAGATGGTCATGATGGGTCACTTTTTGGATAGATGAATTCTAAAGCTTCAGGGGTAAGAAGTCTTTGAACAGGGCATTTATATCTTTGGCATTAAGAAACTTCTGGGTGGGGTCAGAGAAGGAAAGACCATGACTTTACTGTCGTCTGGTAAGTGTGGAGCCCCCTTCTTAATAAGCCCCTGTCATGCACTCTTGTTAGATGTTAAAATCAGGAGAAGACAAGGTCGGCTCAAGGCTGACTCTGTATAGGCAGACCCTGGCTCACCGAGGCTCCCACAGGAAGGATTTTAATAAACTTTTTCACTTGCCAGGGAGTGCGAATGTTCCGAAAGGGGACTCATTCTTGACACACCTGGTATTGCCACAATGATTTTTGTGATGGAATACTAGAGGAAAAATACGCAAGATTATTTTATAAGCACTTTTATTTATTTAGTCTTTTTTACATAACTGTTGCAATCTTAACGAATAACAATGAAAAAGAATGGTGGCATTCTTTGTAACATTAACCCTTTCCCGACTTCCTCCCCTTCCTCAGTGAGAGCATAATATGCCGTATCTGTGTCTTTAAGGGCCACAAGTTCTCCTTACTGCTTGTGCCCTAAGAGTTGTGTGTGTCTCAAAGGAATCCCTGCCCCCCACATTGCTTTATGTTAGTGTCCAATTAATGCCAGTTAAGAAGTTCTTATTCCTGGTCTATCTGAACACAGAAACAAAGAAGAGAAACGAAGCAGGCTCCACTGCTGTGGCTCCGGCCCCTTCTGTGAGCCTGTACCAGAAAGTCGGTTCCACATGTTTTCACATTGTCTCTTCTTACATTTCTCCTCAGACTATTGTTTCCTTTTGTTCCAGCAACAGCTGGAAATGGTAAATTTGTGTTTGGAGCCAGTGTTTTCCTTTGCCCGGGCATTTCTAAACATTTATTTTCCTATGATCCAAGAATACCAGTAAAGATGCTGTCTCAATGATCCACATCGCAAGGCTGCCGGTGGCCCTCCCAGGCTGTCCCTTTAAATGAGGCCCCTAGAGTTCACTTTCTGAAGTTCATTAGCTTGTGTTATCAATAATTTAGGGTAATACTCCAGTACGGTCTGAGTGCCTGGCCCGCCCCGTTTTCACTGTCAGTTTCCTCGTAGCCTAGCAGTCCAGCGAACTTGATAAGTGTCCCATCATCCTGTTAATCAAATTACTTATGAACTAAAATTGACAGTTTTCATTAATTATAAAGGATTATTCTAATTGCAATTCAAATTTATTCATTTAGAACAGACGGCATTCAGTAATATTTCAGGAAATTTGCATATTAAATGGAGAGGGTCGTCCATTAAGTATGGTAATGTATGCATATTTCCTTATTTTTAACTTCTAGGCCATATGCACTGCTGCTGCTTCAGCAGGTGAAAAACCAGAACGTGCTTAATTTGTTCAACAAACACAGGGGCCAGAGCACATCTTTTGGCACTGGCTATTGGCACCCCCTTCCCGCTCTTCCTCCTACTTCCCCGATCCCCGCTTCTCACAGGCTCGCACAGCCGACACAGGGTCGATCGGTTGATCTTTCGAAGAAACTTTTCTGATAGACCTGGGCATTTTCATGCCCCCTCCCCTTTTCTTTTTCTTAAATGTAGGCACAGCTGGTAAGGGTTGATTGAAATGTTTTGCCATAGAAGCTGTGTTCATTAATTTCTTCAAGATGCTGAAGTAGGTATTAAGGTTGCCGGCTGGAGGCCTTCCCTGTGACATGTGGCACGGCAAGGGGCCTAATAGTCAGCCTTGTAACATCAACTGGTTACCCCCCTCGTGCGGCATGAACCTTTCCCCTCCAGTGAAAAATGAACCTGTCTGAGACAAAAGCACAGACCACGCATGCAAGGAGACAGTGCCATTATTCACACCCATACAGGCTGTTTTCAGAGATCATTAAAAATCATATCTCCATGATATTAATAAGCACCTTCTCTGATCTAGGTCTTGGGTAACAGGAAGGTATATTTAGAGCCACCCCCACCACCTACCTAATCTGAGATCATGAATCTGGGAGGGGAGAAAATGCTTGTGAGATGAAGGCTAAGAAGCCCAGTGGTGGGAGCCACTGGGCTATTTAAGGAGATGGTATGCCCTAGCCTTGTTATTTTACCAGCTCCGGGGTGTGGGGGGGAGGCGGAGAGAGAGAGAGAAAGAGTGAGAGAGAAAGAAAGAGAGGAGAGAGAGAGAGAGAGAGAGAGAGAGAGAGAGAGAGAGAATGAATCCTCAACCACCTCAAGTTGTTTCTGGTGAGTTTTGTCACCAATTCTCAGAAATTATTGATACCTGGTCTTAATGATCTGAAGCCAGCATCTGCTGGCTCGTTCATCCCCCAAACTCACGTTGCATAACTGGCTGCTCATTTCTTCTGGTTTCAAGTAGATTTGTTTTTCATTTTTTGCAGTTCCAACTAAAAGCTTTGTTGTCTTACATACAGATATTTTATTTGCTGAACATATTTATTTCAGTCTGTTTGTATAACACTCGCACTCTCGTGGCCATATGTTATTGATTGAAAAGCCTCCATGAACTCAAGATTCTGAATAGGAGCTACATCCTTGGTGGGTGTCCGGGAATCAGACTGAGGGCCCACAGCGCCTCGCCAACCTGGACTGGGGGCCCTTCCCACTGCTCTCCAGCCTCCCGAGCATCTGTAAATCAGGACTGGTGTATAGCCTGCTTAATGCTTTGGTTGTTTACCCAGACTCTCTCCAAGTCTCAACAGGAGCACGCAGTACCCAGCTTCCCCTTGTTGGGGTACAAGCCATTTCTGCTAGAATTTACCAGGAATGAAGCCGAGCGAACAGACCACCAAAGGCTATTTTAGAAAACACTGATGGAAAATTCTCAGAAATCATTCAAGCCCACTGGTGTGTATTAAGTCAGGAGAAATTTCCCCCCTGTGCAACATCTTTCCCTCCACTTAGTTTGGCTTCAGAGCCATGAAAGCCCTGGTCTTAATCCTATTTCTGATGAGAGTTAATTTTCAATGCAAGTTTTAAAAAATTTAATTGTCACTGATTACTCAGACATGCAATAGTAAAATAATATAAAAGAATGCCACAAATGATTAAAGTAAAACTTAACAACATATGCACTAAAAAAAAAATCCCATAACTCTACTTTTGTTATGGGAAATATTAAGTTGCCTAATATGACCCAGTGGTACAGGATAATTGCCTAACGAGCTGTATTGTACGGATAGTCTGTATATTATAACCTCATGTTCAGGGTTTCTGCTGATGAATTCCTAAGCAGAGGGAGGCCTGCTAGAATGAATGGTGTTTATGTAGAATATGGACTAAATGTGATGATAGGAATAGAAAGTGGGCACTGTGGGCTGACAAGAGGGCTCAGCAACTAAAGGTGCTTGCTGCCAAGTGTGAAGATCCCTGAGACCCGTAAGTTGGGAGGAACTGACTCCCACAGGTTGTTCTTTGACCTCCGTATGCATGCTATGGCTCTAGCATGCGCACATACACAAATTAAATAAATGTAATTTCTCAAAAAGGAAGTGGGCATCATTTGCAAAGTATTTTCTAGAAATACTGAGGGCAATATCTTAGGAATTGCTCTTGGAGTCACTATCCATACCATCTGCACAAATAACCACTAGATCCTTTACCGTGTGCTGCATTTATTATTATTATTATTTATTTATTTAATCTCTGTGTGTGGAGGTCAGAGGACAACTTGAAGGAGTCAGTTCCCACCTTCCACCATGTGGGTCCCTGGGATGGAACTCAGGTGGTCCGGCTTTATTTATTTATTTTTTTTGCAGGAGTCTGATAGACAGTTGGAAACTCGGGAATCTAAGTGAGGTATAGACATGGTGCAGTGCTAAGGAAACAGGACAGAAAACTCTGAGGGACCCTTTCTTACATATCTGTGAAGTTCATCATTGTGTTGCCTTCTTCATGGGATGGTTGTGAAGACCTCAAATTCCCCTGCTCATCAGACTCTTTACCAAAGAATAGTTAAAAATACCTATCTCCAGGCTCTTCCACCGAGATTCCAACTCAGTAGGTCTGGGGTCAGGCTTGAGAATCTACAAATTTAAATATTGTCAGATGACTTTGATGATCCAGCACATGGGAAGGTGCCACTATTTTATGTGGTGAGGACCCTACCTGCTATAGCGGCTTGGGGAGACAAGGCTTGCATGGGAAGTTACTGGGAAGCGGTTCAAAAGTATCCTTAGACTTAGCAGTAAATTTTATATTGGCAAGACTTTGGATTGTAGGAATCCCCAGTATCCAGTACAGTCTAGAATTTAAACTCTAGCCAGGTGAGTCACTGGGATCTACTGACAATGACAGTGATTGTGAGTGGAACACTTGTCTAGCATGTGCAAGGCCTTGGGTTCTATCCCTGGCACCACAAAAAAGAAAATGAAGCAAGAAGAGAAGAGAAAAAAGTAAGCAGTGGCTGCTAGAAATTGTCTCTGTTTCTGCAGAATTGGGATTTTCATGTGTGGGTCCTTTGGCCCCATGGTGGGGAGGACATAGTTCCCCATTAAGACATATATAGCCCAGACTAGTTAGTTAAGGACTGAACCAACAGTCGCCACCATTCCAAATATCTACTATATTCTGTGTTCTTCATCGTTGTGTAGACTCTGGAGGTGAGACTGTCATTACTTTCCCACTAGAGAAATGAACTTGGGGCAGTGGACAGGACACTTTTATTTTTTTGGCCTGCAGAAGCTTGTGGAAAGACCTGCACTTAGTAATCATTATTGATGCAGAGCTACTTCCCATCGTATCGGAGCAGGAGAAAGTGGCCAACAATGGCATGGCAGCTTCTCCTAATCTAATCTTCATTTTACTTATTAGTTACATTTTAGCTGCGATGTAGCACTCAGGGAGTTGGTGCTTGGGTGCTCAGTGACCCCAGTCATTCCAGTCAAGGTGAGTACTAGGGTAGTGGGCATCCTGGTTTATTTCAGACATAGTTTGGACTGGGGCTGCTGCGAGGCTTTTAAGGGATGGTGATGATTTCAGTATGATCTGCTGTCCTAGGGAAAAATGCCCTGTTTTGCCAGACTCTGGTGATTATAAACTGTAGCTTGGTTTGAGGAGACATGGAAAAAATATGATTTCTTTTTTTTAAACCTCTCTCCCTTGGTGATTGTGGACAATCAAGAAAATTAAACCTCTATCCCCATTAGGCCCTTTTAAAAAACCACCACCTCTTTGTAGTTAGTAGACTGCTAACTGGTTAGAGACAAACTAAATGGTTGTGTTTCTGACCTATGGGAGCGTTTGTTAGTTATGCTGAGTGAGTCACAGAGCACACATAGATAAATGAAAAAGCACTGAACATTGAAAGAATAAAGAAGCCTCAAGCATTTTGTACTCAGTTTGCGTTACATTTAGTTTTATCAGTTCACAATTTCATGGAAAGGTGTTTCCTGTCTAGCTGGGGCACTCACTGATGATTGTCCTGGGGAAGTTACTACAGTTTTATGCTATGTCCTGCATCATGGACAATCCAAAGGAGCTAACGATACACACCTCAAAAGATAGACCTTGCTTAAAAGAGAGGATTTGTTTTCCTTCTGAGTATGTGTCTAGATCTTCAGGCACTAAGTGGAAGTCTACAGAGGACTTCAAGACATCAGCATTTCTCTTTGTCTCTAATTGGGCTTCTTAATTTCCTATGCAACACACACACACATGTTTTCATTGAATAAAGTAGCATCTAAATATTTGATTCTACATAACACCTTTGCTATGGAGATTAAATATAGTGTGCCTTTGGTGTAGGCTCTAGTTTCACAGAAGCAAGGAAACCCACAGTCCTCCTTGAAAAGCATGTTAGGGTTAACCATGCCCCACCTTCTACAACACATCCTTATGCTGGCTCATCTCCACGAACTTCTAAGTAATATTAGGGAAAACTACATATACTTTTTCTAAGAGAAATCTTAACAGAAGATGATGCTATTGTGAAAGACAGTTGACACTTGCAGAACCTTTTTTTTTTTTTGACACAGGGAATCCCTGTAGTCTTAACAACTTGGCACTTGCTGTGTAGTCCAGGCTGGCCTTGATCTCACAGCGATGCACCTGCCTCTGCCCCTTCAAGTGCTGGCATTAAAGGCATGCACCATCATGTGTTATTAAAAAAAAAACATTTTTTTAACCCTTGGTTCTGCTGGAAGGCCTTATCTGGTGGGTGGTTATCCAGTTTCTGAAAGGAACTGTATGTGTGTCCATTTTCTGGATTAGGACACTGAAGACCAGAGAGGGACAAGTAGCATGTTTTTGGCTAGTGATGGAGTAGGTAAGAAAATGTCAGGCTTATTTTAGAACTCCATGAAGATGTTGCTACACCTTTGCTTCAAAGGTACACAACTGGGAAATTAGGAATGCACATCAAATTATTTTAGAAATCCTAAAATTGGCTCTTCTCTTCTGGCTCTGGTCTTCTCTTAGCTTCTTACCTGTTCTGTCACTGTGAAAACTCTCGATGTGCCCAGTGCCACTAAAGAGCACTGTATCGGAGAAGGGTGAGTTCTTCCTGACCCAACCAATGATCAGTGTGTGGCCTGAAGCATGAGTTTTGATTACCCTTAATTTGGTATGCATAACTTCAAATGGTCCTAATAGTCACACAATTATCTGACCTGCTTTAATATGCAGCTGTGGTTCTTGGTGCCCTAGTGAAGGTGGGATAATTTTTTTGTTAAGTACCTAGTGTTTGACATTTGTTTCTTTTTTTCTAAACTGCCCAAAGTAAAACCCCACAAAAATTAGAAACACATACACACACACATACATAAGCATTCCCCACCATCACCACCACCCTACCCTGAGTATGGATTGGGGTTCCATGGGAGCAAGAATGCACATCCCATCATTTGTAGTACCTCTGCCTGGTCCACATCTCCGTTCTTCCTGTTGGCTGTTGTCTGAGTTTCATTTCACCCTGTACAATAATACAACGTTTTTCCCAGCTGGCTTCCCAGTCCAGGGGGTCACAGATTGTGTTTCACAATATAAGACACCCAACCATAAATCTCCTTTAAATAATGCAGGTGGCAGGAGGGTGCTGTGGAGAGAGCCAGTCTGTCTGAACAAACTGTCATTGACACAAGGTAAGCAGAGCTTGACGGGAGAGTGAGGCCGCCTTGATTTAAGGGAGGAAGGCTGTATGATGAAGAACCAATCAGTTTCGGTCTTTAGTCTGTGTTGGCTGCCAATCACTGAGGTTTTTGTAATTTCACAACACCTCTCCCTGGTGCTGGCTCAGCTCAGCTTCCTCTAGAACACCCTGATTCATTAACCTAACTTGTCTTTGGAGGCACAAACATATCACCTTTGTTCTAAGCCTATACTTCTTGGGGCCTCTTAGCTGTGAAGTTGGGAACTGCCAGGGTCAAAGTAGATGACTTCTGGTTGGAAATCATCAGACCTTTTTCAAGAGGTTGTTCCCTGGTCCAGAATCCAGAGAGATTAATTTGAAGAGTCTGGTGAAAAGCTGGGCAAAATACAAAGCTCTTGGTAGGGTTTAATGGGAGCCTGTATTTTCAAAAGAGCTTAGTAGAACTGAGAAGGAAATAAAAGAGATGAGGGTTTATTCAGGAATTTGTTTTCCTAGATTAAAATTTATAACGTCTTATTGATACCTTGGGGACAAGGTGTCAAGTTAAGATAATATATCTGAGACTACATCTTTTGTAAATAAAGACAATATAGCTACTAACCTGAAGTATGGACCAAGTAAACAAGTATACAAAGATAATTAATTCATATACAGATGCATTGTGTGTGTGTGTATGTGTGTGTGTGTGCTTGTGTGTGTACACCACCCTCTCAGTCATGTCTGGTGTGTGTTAGAAGCAATGGTGGATCAGTGAGAGGATTCACAGATTTCCACAGACAGGATTCCGAGTGGTTCTGCCTTGCCCATCAGTTGACAGACTCCAGCTCCATAATTTCCATCTGATAAAACTTGGTGCTTGGGGGAAACTAGCATCTCATTTTGTTAAATTTTTTGTACTCTTTTTTCCTCTGGAAATATTAGAATTTTGAAAAGTCAAGATGGCATCTCATATTTTAGGCACTTAACTCATTGTATAACTGTTGGGAGTGGCTCCTATTGAAGTAATTTCTAGAATCTGCTGAAGCCTAACCGCATGGAGAACAGAACTCTGGGGGTGAATTCACTGGTTGTGGCTGGTTACACCTTCCAGCATTATTTTTTATATTGCTGACATTAATTGCTACTGTAATAATTACTCAAAAGATACATTTCGGGAGCGGGTGGTGGAGGAGGAGAACTGGATCCTCTTATTCATTTAAAATAACAAATGGTATTGATTAAACATGAATTCATTTAGTAGAACCAGGACTCCCACCAGAAAAAAAAGGGTTTTGAAAGTATCTAAAGCTCCTTGTTCTGAAAATTTTGCTTATTCAACTTGTACAACATTGCACAGGGCATCTCAGTGATGAGTTTAGCGTGTAGCAAAATGACTCTGAATGTTAACTGAGTATTTAATAATAGTCTAAGGTGCAGTAAGTTTTCTCATATTTGGATATGTATGGGTAAATTTGGGTCATATCTTTTAAACTTCATTAATAAGTATATGTTTTCAATTATTTATGAAAGTTACTTTTTATTTCTGATTTTGTTCGTTTCTTAGATGTCAGAAAAACATTTGCTACCTTCCTACAAGTTGGTGCACTGCTGAGTCCCCATCCTGTCGCCTTAACCTACTTTATCTGCCTCCACATTGCTCTGTCTGCTGGGTGAAGGCAGGAAAATGCCTACCGAGTTCACTCTTGCCTTCCCCCAGTGTCCAGCCACATTATTTTTAGGGTGGCCAAGTTCCCCAGCTTGCCCAGGACTTCATTTGTTTTAGAGCTGAGAATTCTAAACTCACGAAGTCCCCCTAGTCTTAGGCAATCTCAACACTGAGCCATTCATTGATATTTTCTGAATAAATGAATCTATTATCTTAAAGACTACAGAGGTATGTGGTAGAAAAGTAGACTGAGCTTCTGTTTAAAGCTAATGGGCATCATAGGTCTATATCTCGTCTCCCTAGTCCACAGAAAAAGTTGTGAGGGAAGATGCTGTTGCTTCTTTTTCTTTGAATTTTTCACAGTGCCTTAGAAACCTCTTGAGATAGAATTCAATCAAGTGTTAAACAGAACACAACCAAAGTAAATTGTTTGGTAGCATGCACTCTGACATTTTACCTTCTTGACTCAAAGTTTGGGGAGCATCCTGGCTCTCTCATCCTCTGCGGTACCCTCCTGTGTAAGGCAGGGATAATGATAGGATCGGCCCACAGGGCTGGCACCAGGACTCAGTCAGGCAAAGTGCAGAACCCAGCATCTGCTACACAGAAAGTAAGCAGTGTGTGCAAATGCCTCTTTGCCTCCCCCCTTCCTCCTCAAACACTGAGCGTCATCAGTGGGTGACAGCATCTTCTTAAACTGAATTTGGAGTTGTGTGTGAGCTAGTTATTTGGAAAGAGGAGCTGTTTTTTGTGTGTAAGATTTGTTTCTAAGATGTCCCATCATTTCGTGCAGAGTCTATCCGACTCCTTTCTGAATTGCTGGCACAGGAGATAGGTAGCCTTGCCTGCATGTGAGCAACTGGCTACAGGTAGGTGAGTGGCATTTACAGTGTTTGGTGTGGTGTGACAATACCCAGCTGGGAAAGAAGGAAGTCTTGGGGGAGGAGCTTGCTGTGTGGCTTCTGCCATTGCTGTCCCTTTCCATTCCCTGTGAACCTGGTAAAGCTGGGTCCCTGGCATGTTGGTGGCAAGCTTGCTGTGCTGCTAACCACAGAGAGACTGAGATACACTTGAATGAAGTGCAGACTAAGTCAGGAACTGTTTATAAACAGGTCCTGTTAATGAACACATGCATTTTGTGGAAGTAATCTCATAAAAATGGCTTTTACCTTGCTTCCTCTTCTCTACCTGTTTCCTTTCCGGTGCTCACTGACTAGGGAAAGATGCACACTTTCCTTACAGGCTTCTGGCTGCCTTAGTTTTTCTTATGACAAGCAACAGAACAGGGAGCGCCTTCAGAACCCGGTCCTTCAGTCCCGTGCGCCCCAGCCGTGGTGATGCATATTTCAATAATGAGCAAGAAAAATTGTTTTATGGTAGTTTAATAAAAGCAGGAGATAAATGTTGCCCCTTTGCAAAGGAACTGAATTACGCACTTCATGAACCAAATTAGCACCACAGCACTTGGCTCTGTTCAAAGGTGATACACATTTATAGGCCCATTTTTCAGCAAGATAAATATGACACATGCCAAGATTTCCCCGAAGTAAATATTGTAAATAATAAGAGCCACTGCCAAGGAAAGCTAAGCAATGACATAGTCCTCACTCAGTTACACAGCAATTCCAAAACGCCACTGTCAGAACTCTGGAAAACACTGCCCCTTTAATAAACTCATCTCATGGTTCAGAGAGCAAGGCCCTTTAATTTCCCAATAATAGTTTATATCCCTCAATCCTGGCTTTAAAAAAATCCACATAGGAGCTAGGGCATTTTATGGCATAAGCAAATTTGATTACTGAGTAACAAAATATATTTTGAGGACGATTGGGAGTCGCAAGGCAGCAATGGTTATGTGAATAGGTGCAAATGGGGAGATTTTTAAGGACAGCAAAAGCCTTTGGTCTAAGCCGAACTCTGTAATCCTTTTTGTTTCAGTGTATTCTAGTTTGATTTTAGCTAAAGCTTTCTGCTCACAAAATGGTCTGAATAGTGTTTCTCCTCTTGGTGGAGGTTAGCTGGTATAATAAAGACCATGAAGTACTGGGTTCAGATGAGAACTCACAGCTGGTCCGAGAAGCTCCTAACACAGTCCCTGTAGCAGGGTGCTCTGCTACCTTAGTATTGGGGGACAGTTGAAATGGCACCCCAGGCAAGTGGCAAGAGTCGAAGGGGCATTAGGGCATGGTGGGGACTGCCAAGCTGTACCCTGTGTCAAGGGGCAGTGTCTGTGGATTCCCTGCCAATAGTTGCCACATTGGAATGTGGACCTGGTATTGCTAGACATTTCATTTCCAAGAAGTTTATGAAATTTTCATTTTTTTCTCTGTGGCAGCTCCCAATTTTTAAATGCTGGCCATAAAAAACAAACCTCCAAAAGTTCTGTTTCCCAAATAAAACAAAGGCCGCAGGCTCCGAGTTTGAGCTTGAGGCAGGAAAAAATGAATGTGCCGTGATAGTGCATTCAGTCCCATGGCAGAGAAGGAAAAGGGTGGCTCAGAAGGCCTTCCCGTGTGGCTGACTGTGTCCTAGGCTATATGCAGTTCATCTCTTTGCATCTTCTGATCCTTCTTTCAAGTAGACATTATAAGGAGGGACTATTCCTTCCCCATTTTATGGATGGGGAAACTGAGGGTCCAAAGAAAGGTAGAGACGGATTTAGAACTCAGATCAGCTCTTTGGGTTTAGATGTATGTGCTGTAGCTATGACCCCTCTCCCCACACACTTTAATTTGATGGTGTGGTACACAGGAAGTAAAATCACGCAGCAGACACCCAGGTTTTGGTGGTGTTACATCTCCCATTTCTGTGTGACTGGGTCCTCTGCCTGTCATCCCTGGCCTCCACTTTCCAACTCATCAACTGGTCACAATACTTCTTACCCAGTCTAGTTCTTGGGGCACAGAGAGGAATTATTTCCTGGGCTGGTGTAGAAGAGCATGGAAAATTCTGAAGTGCTCTGTCAACACTGGAGAAGGAATATTACTCATAATTAATCAGAACATACAGAGAGGTGAGACTGTGAAGCCACTGATTGTCTCGGAGTCAAATACAATTAAATAACAATCCGTCCTTGACTCTTCAACTCAATCAAGTGTCTATTTGTAGAAGTGGCTTAAAACTGAACTCACTTTGAAAATTAATCAGCCACCACTAATGGCTAGAAAGTTAGCAGATTTCATTTATTTTAAGTGAAAAAGAGCAAGCAAGAGAAAGATTCATTTCCTGAACAGAAGTTAACAGCCCAAGCCTGGCCTGTTGTCTGCCAACCTTGTGACAGGAGGACAGGGTGTGAGGGCACCCTGCTGCCAGACCAGTAATCAAGGGACTTTCCTTTGGAGAAGCCAGAGCAAAGGCTAGCTCAGGCCCAACTTGCAACTGTTAATTGAAGACCTTGGTGCCCACTGATTGTGGTACTAGAAGAGGAAAAGGGACATGCAAGAAAGGGTTAAGGGGAGTACCCCAAGGACAATGGTGAAGCTGTTTATGCATGTAGGCAGTGAGTAATCTTATTCACCACTGAGTGAGCTGACCTGGGGAGGGGAGTTTGCAGGATTCTAATCACAATCCAGTATGACAGGCTTTCCCCTCCTAGGAGTTCACCCCTCGCTGGTAGTCAGAACCTTGCTGAATGATTCCCCTTCTTTCTGGAGTCTCTACCTAAGGACCTGCTGATTTGTCCTTTGAGCCTAGCTGCACTGAGCATCCTAGCTATTTTAATTTACAAGCTCTACCCCTTCCTTGGGACCATGACTTTTGTGCATTCTGGATGCCTTCTGAAGGCCTGAGAATGTAGTTCAGCAGTAGAGTGCCTGCCTAATATGTTCAGGACCCTGAGTTTGATCCCCAGACTTGAACTCCCCCAAACAACCCAAACAAATGAACTTCTCAGGGCTGGGGGAATCGTGTCGTCAGTGAAGTGCTTACTGCACAGGCCCAGGGACATGAGTGCACTCTCCAAAACCTATATGCTTATATTCCCAGCATTGGGGAGGCAGAAGTAAGTGTATTCCACAGCTTGCTGGCCAGCCAACCTGTTCAGCTGGCAAATTCCAGGCCAGTGGGAGACTGTCTCAAAAAACAAGGTGGACAGCACCTGAGGAATGACACCAGAGGTTGGCCTCTAGCACATGCGCACGCACACACACGCGCGCACACACACACACACACACACTCACACACACATTATAACTGTTTTTTTCTTGTGCTATGCTTTATTCTATAAACCAAGCTTAACTACAATTCCCACAGGAACTTTCTATCTTTCACCTATGCAATAGGCAGCCCCGCTTGGAACCATGGCTGCTTTTTCTGCATAACTATATATCCTTGGGGGCAGGCTAACCCCCTGCATGGTGTGCTGTTTGGTGTTCTCTCTCTCTCTCTCTCTCTCTCTCTCTCTCTCTCTCTCTCTCTCTCAAACCTGTGGCCTTAGCCTACTGGGATAGCTCCATTGTTTAAGTTAGCTTTGGACATCAAGTAACACCAGTATGCTTGGTCTGTGATTGATAGGTGATTATTTTAAGGGAGGAGTCGCTATTGCATTACAAGTTGTTTTCTGGTTGAGCAGCTAAGGTCTTCTTGTTAGCTTCCTAAGAAATTTTTATCCTTTCCCACAGCAATAAAAATCGCATAGAGAAGCACTCCTTCCTCTTGGTAGATGGGCGTCAGTGTGCACTCGAGGCAACGCAACAGACGTACATCTATTCACCGTTTACTGTTGACTACCCACTGAGAAGCAGCTGGGGACATAGCCATGAGCAAGACAGCCAATCTTCCTGCTCTCCTGGGCTTCTGTCCTAGTGGAGCAGCAGACAGTTAGCAAGTGAAATAAATAATCAAGGTAATTTTTCAGACAGTGCAAAGTTTTAGTGGTGCTAGCTGAATATGAGGTCAATTATGGAGAACAAATGGTATTAGTACTAGAGTCAACTTAGTGGAAACGGAGTCTAGAAATGGCAGCGATGGTAAAAAAAAGACAACGAGTTCCTCATCAGAAGAGGAGGGAAAATGGAATCTAGGGCCATTCCAGCCTGATCCTGGGGTGGTACTAGGTCATCTCCAAGGCTCTTTCCAGTGAGAAGGTTCTAGTATTCTCTTGATAGATGCCATGTCTCTGAGGCTGTGGGATGAAGTGAGCCAACCCGAGCTCTAGTGATGACTATTTGTGTGACCTCGCTTCACTTCTTTTAACTTTACTGTCTGATGAATGGGAAGATCCATTATGACTGTGACAAGGGTTAAATTAACTAAAGCTTACAAGTACCTAGTATAGTAACTAGTTACCACTAAATAGCAGTTGCTATTATGCTTGATGTTTTTATAGTTTCTATTATTAACAAAACTTGGAGACTTGCTTCAGGGGATCTTCCCGCTGAGATTGCCTCTAGGGAGCAAGTTAAGGGAGCAGTTGAGGACAGGTGATTTGATTTCATTAGGAAAGAAAAGGAGTAGAGAGGGATGGAGGCATATTCTGCAATGTGATTTGTTTGGCACCCCAGCCCAGCACCCACTTCTTCAGGGATATTGGGTGATGCATTCAACTATGTCTCTTGCCTCTTGGATCCAGGCATCAGGAAGACAAAAGAGCCTCCTCTTCGATAAGGATCTGCCAATTCTTGTCTGAGATATCTTAGTGTGAAAATTTTCCTACAGAGGTAGGAGGAAACCTGCAAAAAGCATGAGAAACATCTGGAGGCAGCCCAAGCCAGCAGCCGAGGGCCTGACTGTCTGCCAGAGGGCCAGATGCTGATGCTGGAGGCCTCTTGCTTCCCAGCTTGTCATCTGGGTTGGATGATGCCATCCAAAAGGACCACAGAGTAGCAGGGCAGTGAGCAATCCATCTCCTCCCACCCACAGTTTTTAATTGTGTGGCATGGAGGGAAGGAGGGGGAAGAGGGTTACAAAGTTTGCCCCCCAAACCACACCTTCCTCATGGAAAAAGGCTCTCCTCAAACACATGGCTCTGGCCACCCAGAGTCTCAGGAGAATGACCTATCCCACCTCTCTTCCTTTTCTTGTCATCTAAAGAGAATGAACAGAGATGCTTAGCTGTCTGATAAGGGGAGAAGTGAGATTTTTCTTACTTGGGAATGTATTAAGAATTTTTAACCAACTGCATCTATCTTTACCTTATAGGATTTCCTGTATTGCAAGTGTTCTTCCTATTAACAGCTTTGGAGTCTGATATTGGTCAAAGCAGATCATTGGGATTCAGGGAAGCATCCTCCTCTTCACTGCAGAAATAATCAAGAGCCTGTGCATACGGTGCTCATGAAAAGAGAAAAGACCAGAGCAAGTGTGTACACACACACACACACACACACACACACACACACACACACAGAGTTGTATTCCAGATGAGGTTACCACATCATGCAATTCCCATGTAGTTCAGGGATATCTTTCTGCCTTATAATTGCTCAGGGACAGATAAAACTCCACAAACAGCATGGACAACAGAGTAACTGTCATGTATGTTTTATGTTAAACCCTTCAGCATCTAGGAGACTTTCAGGCATGGTCTGTGTTCAGGTTGAATGCTGGCATAATGTTTTTATTCTCATGTACGTACTTGAACTTACAAATAATGGCGGCGTTTTCTGGACATTTGCAAAGCAGAAGTTTTATTTTGAGGTAGTACCTGTTGGAATAACTTAGCGTGTAATTTTCAATCTCACATAACCACTCAGCCATATTGCTGAAGAACTGGGAGAGTCTATTTCAATAACACTGGGAGAACAATATTGCGGAAATCTCCAGTCTTGGCTGCAGATCTTTCTGCCTTCATTAGGGGACTGACTGGGGTTTCTTGGGCTGAAATCTTATAACCACTGCTTTTTGCAGGCAGATTGTAGTGTACCTTTTGGGGAGGGACTTTTTTTTGGTCTTTTTGAGACAGGGTCTCCCCAGGTGGCCTGGCACTCGCTATGTAGACCAGGCTGGCCTTGATCTCACAGAGATCCACCTGCCTCTGGGACTAAAGGCTTTTACTGCCATGCCCGGTGGGGAGAGGATGTTTTAAGCTTCCTCGAACTTGCTTGGTGTGTTGCTAGTGGGCCCACCACCTCAGGCGCTGTTCCGCTGTCCTGTGATACAGGTTCTTAGTGTTTCATCCTTAGTCTGTGCTGCTTAGAGCCACTTCTGCTTTAGGAAAATGGGGTGCCTGAGAATAAAAATAATCTGTGTTTAAGATGGGGGTGACGACCACACTGATGCAACCTTATCAGCCGAAAGCCTGAGGTTTTGAGCATAGCAGAAGTGGGGCAGAAATGACAATTAGATGTGAACTTTATACCTGCAAGTTGTCTTCCAGACTAACAAATGCCCTGGTTAGAAAAATTTCTGAGGTTGGGTATTTTGGAAGAAAATAGAAGTTATAATGTGAAAGAAAAAAAAAGAATGTATTTTATTCTAAAGTTGGGGCAAAAGCTTCAAGGCTAGATAGGAGAAAGAACCTTTGATTCTGATTGGTGGTCTCATCTCAGATGCTTTAGGAAGTTAGACACATTTGATGACAAATTTCTGAGAAAGCTTTGTGAGGGGCTGAAATTCTAAATCTGATATTAAGTGTTAAGTAGTGATAAGAAGACAATCATAGGTATAGATATTGATTAGAAGAGAGCATCTAGAGGTAAAAATACATAAACAAACATGCAAATAAATAAACAAACTAGGGGCTCTTCAGATCCAAGATACATTTCTCCAATATTAAAAGTAGCTGATTATATACGCTTTGTAGCAATGACATCATATTTTCCCTTTTTAAAATGAAGTTTTGTGATTTTTCATACAGTTTATTTGGGTCATATTTAGATTTCCCCCCATCTGCACCTCCACTTGCTGTGCCCTGCTCAATTTAATGTGCTCTATCTCATATGTATATAATATGTATATATACAATAACACATAGATTAAGGCCTGTAGAGTCTAATTTGTGTCCCCAAATGTACTTCAGCGTGGGTCTATCCATAGGAGCCTGGTTAACCTTAGAGTCATACCCTAGAAAGAAACTGTCTGCCCTTCTTAGCAGCCACCAGTTGCCAAAGGTCCCTCAGGTAGAACTGGAGTTTCTTACTTCCCACTTCTATTCTGGGATTTTGTAATGGTACCATTTCTGATATTTTAAAAAATATTTTATTTATTATTTTTATTTTATGTGTATGAGTGCATTGCCAGCATGTGTGTAAGTGCACCCGTGTCATGCAGTGCCTGTGGAGGTCAGAAGAAAGTATCAGATCCTCTGGAACTGGAGTTATGGATGGTTATTAACCACCAGGTCCTCTGCAAGAGCAGTCAGTGCTCCTCACTGCTGAGCCATCTCTCCAGCCCCTCCGATATTTTTTAAATGGTGGAAAGATCTAGGATAAACTTAAAAGTCATGGTCCTTAAATAGCAAGTGAGAAGAGTATTCTGGGGACCTGGATCATGACAAAATATCCCCTTTACACAGATTTGAAGTCAGTGACGGCCTTTCATTGGCAGACAGTGTTTGTCCAGCACCCTGCACACCTCATTTTGTACCTTTTGTGAGTCATCTTGTTTCTTCCTCATGGCAGCCCAGTGGAGGCACCATGAATGTCTCCATTGCAGAGCTTTCCTTGCCCCTTAGTGTTGGAGGCATTCTCTTTTCCCAAGTGAATCATCTTGTAACAAGAAGTAAGTGTGACTTGGTAGAAAACAGCCATGGAGACACTGGCACAACTTGAACTTGAAGTTAAGTCTTATGACTTTCCTATGGGCTCTTCCTAGCATTGGATGGTGACTTCTTTGAAACACTATTGCATGTCATGAGCTTTGTCTACTTGAGTAGTTAATTTCTTAATTTTAGACTCTCCTTAGCTGTTCTCTTTGACTTACTAAGAACAAAAACGATTTTAGTTTTCCTACAGTATTATTGAATATCTAATAGATCCTTAGTAAGTATAAGCTGACTGTTCAAAACAAGTTTTGTGTGTGTTGTATGTATGCATGTATATGTGCAGGTTCAAGTCTGTATAGGTGCATGTGCATGTGTGTATTCATGGGAAGGACCAGAGGTCAGTCTTGGGTGTTGTTCCTCAGGCACCGTCCACCATGTTGTTTTGCCAAAGGGTGTTCCATTGGCCTGGAACTGGTCAAGTAGGCTAGGCTACCTGGCCAGTAAGTGCCAGGATTGCCTCCATCTCCCTAGTGTTGGGAGTACAAGTGTGTGCCACCATACCTGGCTTTTTACGTGGGTGTTAGAAATTGAACTCAGAGCTTCATGCTTGCATGGTAAGCACTTTACCCACAGAGCCATCTCCCAAACCTCTCAAAATAACTCGAGCTAAATGTCTCTTGGGCTTTAATCAAGGGAGTCAGATTCTACCTTCATTCCTGCCCAGTTGTACAATCTCAGCACATCTCTGTAACTTTATGTGGGCCACCTGGATGTGTAGAGAGGAGAGTCCAAGGTTTCTTTTGATCTCTCAGAGAGAAATGAAATATCAAAAGTGGAAAGTCTTTGTGCTTGTTTTCAATGGAAGGTTTAAAAAGCCTACTAGAGTCAGTGGAATACAGAGGCAATGTTAATGGAGTAACGAAAGAAGGTGGCAAGATCACAGAAAATAAAGGAGCCCCACCATGAGTACCAACCCCAGTGTGTCAGTGGACACAGCACAGATGTACAACATCAGAGAAGCAGAAGCTTGGAAACCCCACAGTTGGCATCCCAGCCTCTGTCTCTTAGCTGTGTGGTCTTGAGCAAGTTACTTAAGCTCTTTAAGCTTTGGCTTCTACCTCAGGAAACTGTGGGCAGTACCAGGCCCCTAAAACAAGACAAATATGAGAGAATTAATGAAAAACAGCCCATACGCGGTGCATTCCGACTCTCAAAAATGGCAGCTGTTGCATATATTATTGAATGAACTATTTGTTGGGCGTTTATTCTTTCAAAAAGATGTGTCATGAGTAAAGAGATTTGAGAAAGAGTGAGATAGAGCTTCTGACCCTGGAAATTAATTTTGAATCTATAATAGTTGAAAGAGAAACAAGCCCAACCTTTTATTAATAGTATAGAGTACCGAACAGAAAATAATTCACTGGGCCCAGAAGGGGTGGCACACATCTTTAATCCCAGCACTCAGGAAGGCAGAGGCAGGTGAATCTCTGTGAGATTGAGGCCAGCCTGGTCTACATAGTGAGTTCTAGGCCAGCTGGAACTACAAGGAGAAGAATTCACTGAAAATTCCACTATCCAGTCTCTATACTGGTTGGTACAAAGACCTTGAAGTCTCTTTCTTTTCAGGTGATTAGGAATATCCTATTTTGGTTGAAAGTGATTTGAAACTTGTCTTCTATGAAGGGTTAATAATTCATATTTTTTTCTTTTATTGTCATTGTGTCTAATGGTTCTTTTTTCAATCTGCCCTTACTCTGAATTTTTTCCCTCACTTATTTGCTATATGGAGTGCATTAGGCTCTCTCCCTGTCCCCCCCTCCCCCCCTTCTCTGCATCAAGAATACATTTCAGAAGAGATGCTTGTCTGTGTCAGTAGTTCCAGAAGTATGATTTGGCTGATGTTGGGATTTTATTTTTAGGACTTGGAAGCTGCATTTCAGCAGCTGCTTAGGGAACTCAGGCTTTGGATGTGTTTGCAACTAGGAGCACTTTCCACCTATGTCTCCAGGGATCACAGGTCAGGGTTAAGGCCACTTGTCCACAGAATCTGAGTCGGCCGGGTGACTCCCTCCATGAAAATTGCTTACCTTCTCCTTCTGGAGAAGTCTCCAGTAAGGAAGATAGCCTTGTCTTCAGTCACTGACCTGGGCTGTTAACTTCCATCCTTTAATCCCAAGCTCTTCAACTAACATTGTATAGGATGTTTGAATATTAAATAAGACAATGCTTGTACAATACTTAGGGTACATAGTAGACACTCGGTAAATATTAGCTAATACATACTAACTTCATTGTTGTCATTATTATAAAATACAAAATCAAATCTATTTTTAATGCTTTTGTATTTATTCAGAGCACACACAGGACTTTGCTTAGTGACTGCTTGATGAATTTTGCTACGCCCCGATGTCTCACTTATTGTGGGTATTTATATTCTTATATTTCCTATAGGTTGAGAGAGATTCTGGTCTTTGTAATCTTTATTCCTTTTAATATTTAAGCAGCTTCATCTGCTTCATTGGTGAGATATCACATAATGTTGTACTTGTCAAGTGTATAGCAGATCAACTTTTTAAAACTGAAAAAACTCTGAATTCTGAAACATATCTAGCCCTAATGGGGTCCAGGTCAGGGATTGTGGCTTAGAGATGCAGAGAGATTTGTATGCTTTAATATTTGCACACACTCTGCCCATCTGATTGTCAGAGAGGTCCATTGAAACCAGGAGGGCAGGTAGGCGCTCCCTTCTGGTACGTGGGAATGGACACATGGGGGAGTTGGATGACCTGACCATGTGGCATAAGTGGCTGAGTTCCCATGTTCTCTCTATCCCCTCCCTGCTGTTCCATGGGATATTGAAAGAACAACTAATCCTGCCTGTGAGACCATGGAAGAGGTGATTGCTGGTCAGGGATTTAGAGGACCAGCCAGTCTCCAGATGCTACAAATAGAGAAAGGGAGGAGCCACCAACCAGTACCTCTTGCCTTGGGAGCCTAGTGTCACAGAGACTAATCTGCCTCTTGCCATAACTTAACCCAGGACAATTTCAAGACAATATATAAAAGGAAGGAGAAAAAATAAACACAATCAGGATAAAGACATTAAAGGCATGTTAGGTTTGGGGAGAACTTTCTCTTTTATTTCTCGGTTCTTCATTCTGCAGCTTTTAACTTTGTGAATATAGAGTATTTTGAGAACCAACAGAAAAACAAAAACAGAAACAAAAGATTGACTGCCAGGTTCCCTAGTTCAAACTTGGAGGAAGTAGAAGCCACATTTGATCCATATCCACCTTATTTTCTAGGCTTCTGTTTTTGCACAGAGAACATAAAGATGGCTTCCTTAATCAACACTGAGCGGACTCCGCCGCCCTTGCCAGAGACTCAGGAGTAGCAATTTAAATAGAATGGCATTTTTTCTTTAATGTAGTGACTCTTTTTCCTTTAGTGATTTGCAGGATGTATAGTGATGTGTTGGGCCCCCAAATACTTGAAATACATTTTAAATTAAGTTCCCCCACCCCCTCCCTTTCTTAAAAAATGCGACATGAGCTTCAATCTTTGAAAATGCTTCAGCGGAGCTCTTTGAAGAATAACAGATCTCTGTAAATTTCTCGGATAATATTGCCCTACACCTGGAACACAAGACCCATTTGGAAACGGTAATTTGGTCCCCAAAGGGCCCTTCAGCCTCTGCCCTGCCTGCTGGCCCTGCTGAACTGTCTAGGAATAAAGCTCCAGATAAATGGGGCTGGATTTTTGCAGAGTCGTTTAAAGCCCTTGCCCAGTCTTGTCTTTCGTGTAGAGAATCTACTTGCAAAAGCGCTTCAAGTGTGAAGCATCCTTTGACCACCTGATTCTGTTCCCTTCCACACCTTTATGGATCCTCTATTAGGAGCCTGCCTAACCTTGGCCTTAGCCAAGGATTAAGTGAGTAGGTTCTTCATGTAATAAATCTAAAGACATATTAAAAGTAAGGAAAAAGGATTTCCCATGTGTTTGGGGGGATTTATAAGTGTCAAAGGCTAAACAACTTACAAGAGAAGTAAGATTGCCTCTCTTTCCAACCTGGACATGTTCTAATATTGTGACACAGTGTAGAATTAAGCTGGCTTACTAAGTAGAAACATGTAGCATAATTGAAAATGCACAGTACAGAGAGGAATTCTCAGTACAGCAATGTCCTGTTGTGAAGATTACACTCATTTATAAGGAATGCCTTCACTCTTGATCCCAGCTGTGCGGGACCATAGACTGAGTCTTTTATAACCAGGGAATGAGAAGGAAAAGGCTTCGTAATATATGTTCCCAAGATTGAAAATAAATTTGGAATTGGTGATTGAGCGAGCCGTTCATTTCTCTTAAACAACAGAACAATGAAAACATGTTTATTATATTTTGACAGGTGGATTTTCAGAGAAGTTCAGGCATTCTCCTTTTCAGAAATGATGGGTAGAGCTGGCTTGTGGAGGGGTCATGAAAATGAATGAGGGGTGGGCGGGATAAATATTAAAGGATGGAAACTGTTTAGAGAAGATCAGCAAGGAGGCAAGTGTCAGGCTGGCAGGCATGAAACCGAAGGAATCAACTTATGTATAAAGCAGAGGGGGGAAATAAAGGAGGTAAAAAGGGCCCGGGAAGCACCAAGGAAGAAAGATCACGTGGCTTGAAATTAGAGAATAGTAAAGAGTAAGAATAGAAATTGACTTTGATTCCCTCCCTCCCTCCTTCCCTCCCTCCCTCCCTTCCTTCCACCTGCCTCTTATCAGGAAAAGTCATATCTGAGCAGAAAGGTGATTTTTGAACTTTGTTTATGTATTAACTAAACAGATTCCAACCCTAGCTGTGTTCTAAGCCATCTGTTGATCTCTCTGCCTTAACTTTTCCCTTCTTACCTGTGAAATGGTGCAATAATTTTCTTTCCTGATGCTCCATTTAATCAGATGAAGGTGCAAGATTGCTGGAATGCTGACATATCAGGAGGGACTATAAATAATTGTTATGTGTGGATATGTAGGAGCCAGATGGGGGTGGAGATCTTGGGAGATAAGAAGCTTTGACAGGGAGATGTTGCCAGTCGTAGTAACTGGATGAAATCAGTGAGGTGTATGCTGGATGTAGATACTGAACTGCAACAGCTTCTGGGTGAACCAGAACCAGTTCACCAAAACAAAATAAAACAGAGCCAGTTTTGTTTGCTTTTCAATGGACCAGAAGAATGAATAAAATGATAAAATCCCCCCAAAGATTCCTAGTCCATAAGCATTGGAAAGGGAGTTGAATGTTCAAGCCATCGCCGAGGACAATTTGCTGAGCCAAGAGATAGCTAATTATGTTTGTATGAGGTATACATATACACAGCACACACAGACTGCATGCATATGTGTAAAATAAACGCATATACATGTGTGTGCGTAAATACACTATTTAGCTGACTACAGAAGGAAAAACACCAGAGAGAGAACAATCAGCCCCAGGGATTGGGATGGCCCTGAGTGGTAAGAGCTTTAGCATCAAATTCACCTCTACTCTGGGGGAACTACTGGGAGACCCACCAGGGAGATTTATTTTGTGCTTACAGGGAAGTGGACATTAGGAAAAATACATGTATACTATGTTAATCTAAAGAGAAGAGGACTTTTCTCCCGTGCAAGGATTGACATGCTCCTGGTGCAGGCACAGTACTTACCCAAAAGCAAATATGGCTGCTCAGAAGGCACCATATTTAGACCTTTCTAACTTCAGACTTTGGCAAAATACAGACAAGATAGTTTAAAGTCCAAGTAAAGAGCAGCATGGAATCAACAAGTATCACTGTAGTTCCCTCACCCCAAAAAGAAACTGTGATTGAGTTCAAATAGAGAGAAAACAAACACCACTCACAAGCAAGTGTGCACAGTGGGGAATTGTGAGCTTTAATGTCCCCCGACTCTAGAATACCTTGGGATTCTTTAGTGGTCAAGAAACTAAGGCAGCGATGTAGTTGGTGGACTCGCTTCCTGAATGACAGGAGATCTATCTTGTCTCCAAGAATCAAGGTGTTTCATTTGTTTTTATTGCTCTAGGCACAAGCAGAAGAAAAAGCATAGAGCTTTGAAGGCCCCAAATAAGATAGACACTAGCCAGGGATGCAGGGCAAGAACACTGATACCCAGCCAGTGAATTGTGTCATGAAAACTTGGCTGAAAGGGGGATAGAACTGATGCCATCAGAGCTTATTAAGTTTTATTTTAAAACGTTAAACAGAAAACCTACACCTTGAAGAGTGAGCCATCCGCCGCTAAAGGGAAGATGGCAGGATCTCAGTGGCAGTATCTACAACTCTTGTCTATTTGACACCAGGCTTAGCAGCAGGGTGGCAGAGGAGGGGGAGGGACAGAAGACAAAGGCAGCAGACAAAATGAACTGTATAAATAGAAGCACTGAATACACAGTAACCTGGAGGAAATGACTGTAAAGCTGCTTTCCAGTTCGCATCTCCATTTGCAACAATGAGAGAGAAATGACTGAGGTGTGTAAAATACTGCTCCGGCATCCTGTGGTTTAGATAGGAAAATAAACGAAAAATGAAAGCTGGACAGGCCTGGCGAGAAGGCTGCGTGGCTCAGAGAGGCCATGGTGAATGGCTGTTGTGTTGACTACCAGAGAAAGGGCTTTTAAATGAGCAGGGAAATGTACTGTCTGACTGTCCTCATAAGAAATCATAATTATTGAACAAAGATCTTGTGGCAGAATGGCATAAATTAAATATTTCAAGAGAAATAAGGTCTTGGGACTGTGGCTCAGAATAGAGCAATTGCCCAGTAAGCAAGAGACCTTGTGTTGAATGGGCAAAAATGTTAAACAAATAAATAAATGGAACGTTTTGAAGGAAAACAGTTTATCTTGGCTCTTCCTTACTATTCTTTAAAAAAACTTTAAAGAATTTTATTGTTTTTATTTTATGTGTATTACCTGCAAGTATGTAAGTGTATCTGTATTGTGGAATGTCCCAGGAGTTCAGAAGAGGGCATTGGATTCCCTGGAACTGGAGATGTAGGTGAGTGCTGGGAATTGAACCAGGGTCCTCTGCAAGAGTGGTCAATACTCTTTACCACCGAGCCATCTTTCCAGCCTTGGTACTGTCCTTTTATGACAGCTTTGGCTTTGCAAAGGGCTTACACATCTAATACATACATTTTCATTTAATTCATTCTTATGAGAACCCAGTGTTCAGGGCTGGAGAGATGGCTCAGTGGTTAAGAATATTTGCTGCTCTTGCACAGGACCTGGGTTCCACTCCCATCACCCATGTTGGACAGCTAACAACTGTATGTGACTCTATCTCCAGGGGATCTGACACCTTCTTTTGACCTCCATGGGGACCTGTACTCACAGGCACATACTTACACTCAGACACACATACATATACATAATTAAAAATCTCTTCAAAAAAGGCCCAGCTAAAAGCTATTCTTAGTAGAATTTCAGAGGATCCTTCCTTAGTGGGCAGATTTTACTTACAAATACCCTCTGTCGATTTAGAAAGTCCAGGTTCATTCATCCACGGCCAGAAGTTTTAGATGTTGGCATTCACACTGGTCATTTTCCTCAAATGTAGTGTTTGGGTTTCTGGGAAATCAGCGTAGTTTGGGTGACGGTGTGAGCTGGTCTTTCTCAGTGGAGTGGAAAGACCTTGGGTATTCAGAGGAATTTGATGACCAAAATATGGTGAGATGAGGTTGTGGGGAGGAAGTCAAGCATTCAGCGTGCTAGTTGAGAAAGAGATGGAGGCAAGCTCTTCTCCCAGCCAGCTGGGAGAAGCATGTGTCTGTCATAAGCAATAAGAGGAAAACTCACTAGGGAGGTGGCGAGGAAGGAGTAGACCCACAGATGGAGGTGGTAGAGGGTATTCCTGGGGTAGAAGATGCCTGGGAGGATTTTATTATGGGAAGGATGGAGGGAGATTAGCAGGAGCACAGAGGAGGAAATACATGTAGACACAGATCAGACCCTCTTGGTATTTATTTTCCAACAGCAGGCTTTTCTCCTCTATTCAAAATATATCAGAACCTGCTTCTGGTCTTTACTATAATGTGACAATTTTTACTAGCATCTGGTGGAAATGTTTTACATTGAAGAAGTATAGTTCTAGGAAATACTTTCTTGCCAATTCATCAAACAAATTCAGCCACTGACTGTCAGAGTTTTCGGTGGCCCTGTAGATGTATTACTTAGATATCTGTAGGCTGGACTCCCATTCTCGCCTCTCAGGAATGTGCCCAACTTTCTCTGAGAACAATCTGTCCCAGTTACATTTTATTATCTACCATACACTCCGGCCATAGTTAATACCCTGATATTTTTAACTCAGGCATTGATTCTGTACTGTATACACAACACACACACACACACACACACACACACACACACACACACTCACATGTGTGCGAAATAAAAATGAAGAGTGGATTTTAAGAGCCTCCTTTATTTTTTCACCAACTGGGAAAAAAATGAAACTCTGCCATAGAAACTATCAATATATGTTGCCTTCATGGATTTCTTTCCCGATCAAATAAATAATTTGTAAGATTTGGATGACAAAAGGATGTGACTTTGGCTGAGCCCTCACCTGCCAGCACACCTCCATGTGGTCTGATGCAGAGACTTAAACAGAGAAAATGTCCTTTCTCCCGTTTCCCCTGGAAACAGAGAACCCAGCAGCGAGGTTAATCATTGGAATTTTGCAATTCAGATGGAAGCAAAACAGAAACCATGCCTCACCTTGGCCGCTGGAAATTTGTTGGCAAACTTTTTAGAGCTCAAGGTTAGAGTTTCTCCCGTTTTGAATCATAAACGTGAACTGCTTTAAATATATTGTTCATAACCTGGTTTCCCACTGAAGTGAATCCTACCAGGTGATAGAAAATGCAGTTGAAATCACTTCAGGATACCGGGTTGGAAGGAAAATAAATAGAGAACAGTAAACGGAGTTTCCATCCACAGAGCGGTTTACTGGGGAGGCAGGTAGAATCTGCTACGAATGTATCCATTGGAAAGAGTTCTTTCCACCCTAAGTTTTTCTCAAGAATGTTCTGTGACTATCTATAAGGATAATCACCTATTTAAAAAATAGGTGATAATCACTTTGAATAAGCAGAACATTCCAGCCCCAAGTTTTTAGCATGATGTTCACTAATTGTAGGCCCAGAGATAGGGTAGCCGCAGTTGTGTGGCCCTGTATAGCGGCAGGTGATAGAAATACTGGAGTGTGCTTTTAAGCTCTAGGATCGTTAAACTGTGATAAATTTTGTGGCTATTTTTAGTGTCAAAGAGTTTGTAAGTTAATGGTGAGACTGTCTCTGTACTAGTTAAGCCTCACTGATCATAGTTTTTAAATCATAATAGGAAATATGTTCTTACAAATCTAACAAAAGTTATGAGGCTAACAGAACATAAGCCATTCACTTTCCCATCAATTGAAAAAAAAAAAAATGTCCATCAAGAACCAACTAGTTTTTGCTAGTGACCAAGCCAGAGAGAAAACTGATCACTTGGAAACTGGGATCTTTGAAAGATTTCGGCTTCTGTATACATGAGGCTTCTGCCTTTTATTCATTATTCCCTTTATGGCAATATCAAGTTTGTTTTTATGAAGAGGATCATTCTTTCATATGTATTTTATAATTAAAAAATTCCTTTTTGGGGGGTAGGGAGATGGTTCAGTGGTTAAGAGTGCTTGCTGCCCTGGAGTTCGAATCACTAGCACACACATAAAAAAGCCAAGTGTGACTGCATGCCTGTCACCCCAGAACAGAGCTGTCAGGGGCAGAGACAGGAGAATCACTGGAGCTCACTGGTCCTCATCCTAGTTGTGTGTCCAGTGAGAGGCTCTGTCTCCAAGAATAGGATCGAGAATGTAGACTAGGGCACACAACAGTCTTCCTCTGCACAAAACGTGTGCATACCTACCTCTCTTCCTTTCTCTCTCTCTCTCTCTCTCTCTCTCTCTCTCTCTCTCGTACACACACACAAAGATTCATTTTCTTCAAGTAGCGAATTATAAATTCTGATCTCACAATGAACAACATTGCCTTATGTGGATGTTGGACTGACATTAGGCCCTTTTATTTTGAAAGAGAAACAAACACTCCTTTTAAATTGGTTTAAGATAGACAAAGTTTCTGGGATTGAGATCCCAGAAAACCCTCCTGTACCTTCAAGTCTGTAGAGAGATGTTTTAATGGAAGGGAAGTATCTATGAGTTTTTTGGACTTGAATGCACCAATGCAAAACAAATGCCCATTCATCCATCTTGGAGTATTAGACTTCAGACATAGCATGGAATTTGTCAGTTATTGATGGGGATTGCTGGAAGACACTGAGCATTTGGCTTCAGACCAGCCCTTGATTTGCCAGCTCAGTCGACGTCTGTTGGCTTTCTGAAGCTTGCCGTGTAGCCGCTGGTCCACACCTTTTTTCCAGTGTGATATGCAAATGACAGAAATACCTTGTTATGGCTTTTCTTCTAGTAGACTGTGTAGGTGACAACTGTATCTCTGCCGATGATCTGGGAGGCAAGGATTGCCAGGTCTCTTAAAGACTAGGGACAAGCAAGTGGGGCAGGGCAGCTGCTGCCTTCACATCCACATGGAGTGGAGTGAGGCCAGCAAGGCCAGGCTCCTTCCTCCCTCCTGCCTTAGGAGCTGCCTCCTTCCAACTGTGTTTGGAGCAGGGTTGGCGGAGTCATGGGGAGGGCACAGGTGGAGAGTCAATTTTAAAAGGCACTCTGTGTAGTAGACCCATTCTCTTTAATGACATGCTACCTGACATTTTATTACATTAGGAAGAGGAAGCTAAAATAATGTACAGCACCATTGTGGAGAACAGTGGTTGAGTACCTGGACTTTAGGGCATGGCCGACTAGGTTTGACTCCCAGTTCTGCCATGCAGGAGTGTGGCATTCAGGTGACTTGCTCAGACATCATGGACCTTGTTTCTGTATCTGTAAAGGAGCCAAAATTTTCCCACTGAGTAGTTATGAGGATTTGGTGAACAGGCAGGCAGAGTGAGTTGAGTGCCTGGTTTATAGCAGGTGCTCAGTAACCTGAAGTCATATGGTGATTGCCTGTACCATTTCTGTTCTTCACAGTAGCCTAGAACCTGCATTATTTAACTGATGTCTGCTCCATCACCGAGCCACCTTGATCAGCCTGGACCCTGAGTGTCACCTGCATTAGCTTGTCATCTCCTGTCTGTATGACTGCCGTAGCATGTCTTATTTGGTCCCGTTCTCTTTCTCTTGGGTCTCTTCCTCCTCCTTTTTCCAAATTGTAGCTGTTTACTGAATAGCTCCCTTTAGCTCTTATGTGTCCCTGTTTTAACTTGTCTCTACAGAGAAGCCATGGACTGGTTCTAAGACATCATTCTCTTACTGGCTCCCTCCCTATTGCTTTCTAGTTAGTCTTTGAAGTATAGGCAGCTTACACAGTCCTTAGTGATCAGCTCAAGCTCACCTCTCCTTAGCATCCCCAACAAGGTCACAGAGCTGGCGTTCAACCACCCCAAGCGCCTATTGTAGCAGGAGAGGACTAGTTAGCACATCTGCTTCTCGTCCCCAGAACATCCTTTGCCCACAAAGGAGACAAAGAGCATGAGAGTTAAGATGATAAACCAGGGTCAGGTACTGCGTCAGGATTCTGGCTCTCCTACTCAGTACTGGGACTTAGCTTCTCATCTTTAAAAAGAAACTATTTTTAGTTGTGTGTATGTGTGTGTGTGTGTGTGTGTGTGTGTATGTGTGTGTACATGCATGTGCGTGTAGGTACCTGCAGAGGCCAAAAGAAGGCATTGGATTCTCTAAAGTTGGAGTTACAGGTGGTTGTGAGCCACCCATTGTGAGTGCTGAGAATCAAACTCAGGTTCTCTACAAGAGGAGTGTGCACTTTTAACCTCTGAGCCAACCGTCTAGCCCCAGTTTCTTATCTTTGTGAATAATAATACTAGCTATTTTTGGTCAGTAGGCACAAATTAATGAGTAATTATAAATCATTTCAAATATTTCTTACATATAGTAAGCAATTAACGTAATAGTAATATTTTTGATATTTTAACTGAGTGTCGGAATGCAGTTCAGTTAGCGGTTGTGAGGCCCTGGGTTCAGTCCCCAGCACTGGTCATGGAGATACGTACCTGCAAGTGCAGCACTGGGTGGAGGAAAGATGACCAGGAGTTGAAGGCTAGCCTGGGCTGCATGAGACTGTCTCAAACTTCACCCCATCCCTCTAAGTTCAATCTCCAGTAATAAACAGAGTGCTTGGCAAATATCTGGGGCTAAGGAGGTGCTTGTTGATTGAGTTCTCTTCATTTTAAAGATAAGAGAAGTGAGAGTAAAATAATTTGAGAAGTTTATTAAAAGTCTTTAGAGAACTCACTGGACTTATATTTTTCATGTGAAGAAAGGGTAGAATCAGATATGTGGTAGAGTTGGGACTACGCTGAGGTCTGGCTAGCTCTTTTCTCCTAACTTATTCCACTATCAGACACTTGGCTAGAATGACTCTTAATGAATGGAAATGATTTGAAGTTACTGCAGCTATTCTGTTCCTAGAACCAGAGGAAGCCTCTGTAAAAAGAGGACGGTAGTCACAGGCTTTTCAGGAGAAGATGTTAGCAATGAGCAGTGTTGAGTTCTTTAAGAGCTGCAAACTGACTGAACAGGTGTGTTAGAGAAAAGATGGGGTGTGTGTGCGATGGAGAGGACAGTTAACAAGAAGTTCTCAGGTACCAGTAAGGCTGCTGTGGGCTCCCTTTTTCCTCAGGTGAGGTGAGGTTTGTTGATATATGCCTTTTCAGTGGTGTAAGTATCTGTAAACAACTCCAGTGCAGGGACCAACACTTTACTATTCTGTACTGGTTCCTTGCATGGGGCCCTAGAGATGTGCTTATGATGGGGGAATGCAGGCACGCAGGCTTTGGAATCAGAGGGATTCCAAGCTCCATGGTATCAGCTGTGCTACAAACCACACAGCCTGCCAAAGCCTTGGCATTCCTGTCTATAAAATGGGGTTCAAGACCATTATAGGATGGTCAGAGGATCATGGATAGCAGTGCTTGTGAGGCAGTAGTTACAGTTCTCAGGACTGGCTGAAGGGAAGCATGATTAGGACTCTAGTGAGCATGGTGCCTTTCAGAGTGCTTAGCAGAACTTGCTGAGTGTATTATTAACTGTCCACATCATCTGAACATGCTATTTATACTGAGATATGTGTGTGGGTGCATATAAGTACACGTGGAACTGAAGAGAGGCTGTGCAAGAGAAATGGAAATAGGCTTTTCATATGTATCATGTGTGTGTACATACACAATTCATGCCCAGGCTGAACATCCTGTTCTCTTGGAAGCATAGCTTTTCACTTCTGTACACATATGTGTATACACCCCCAACCCCTACACACTCCAAACATGACTGCCCCTTTCTCTGTCCATCTTTTCTCTATCCTTTTGTTTTCCCAAGATCACCCACATATTTCGAGAAGCACAGTGGTTGGCAGGATCTGTGGGAGCGGTTGTAGATGTAGGGTGGCCTAGAGGGGTGTCTTCTTCAGTAAGTAGTAAAATACAAGAAATGAAGGAGAACACAAAAGGCCGAGGCTGTTCAGTCGCCTCAGAGTGAGCTGGTCCCTCTCTTTGCTTAAAGGTCCTTGCCTTTACCACAGATAAACACATTTCTAACACAGTCAAGCAGAATGCTACTTAAGTGTTGGGGGGTCTATGACATCTTGGGGTGTGCATGCAGTGCTAGGCACTTGATGATGTGTAACAACAATTCATATTGCTCCACGAAAATCCTTGTGTGTGCTGGTGCAACCTCCTCGTGGAGAAGTGATGCCAAAAGTGCACTGTCTTGTAGCCCCGGGTCAGCTGTTTCTCTGTGAATTATTGAGGTGTTTGGGTTACTCTCCTGTCCAGTTTTATTAGCAAGGCTCACTGCTGCCATCAGATTGGATACATTTTTCCCCTTTAAGAAGTGTACTTTTTTTTTTTTTTTGTCTTTTTGAGACAGGGTCTCCCTGTAGCCCCAGCTGGCCTAAGAAATGTATTTTTTATCTTGTCACACAATAATGAAAGGGGTCCACCTTCATCCACACGTCCTTTTCCAGCTTCGGCATTTAAACTTTCAGGCACTTGGGCTGAGTCCTGGGCGCCTAGCTCCTGGCAACTCAGAACACGTGACAGACTCTGGGGATTCCAACTTGTTTTAAGGAGAAAACATTCATTTTTCCTGTGACAGTGAGCATGACGTTCACAGGATGCATCCAGTGCTGTCATGCAGCGTTTACTGCAAACGAAGAGACGCAACTAAATGAGCATTTCTCTTGATCTTGTGTAAATAGATAGATTAATGGCATTAAGTGAAAGCCGAGCCTGCCTGAAATGTTAACTTCCTTATGGGGTTCCAAGTTTCTCTTATTTTTGATAAATGGACCAATCTGGCAATAAAATCCTTGCACAGTAGGTTAATAATGTCAGAGCTGAACTGTGAAATAGTAATGTGTGTACCATCCCTCAGCAAACAATAATCCTTGAAGACTGATAAATCCATTTCCAGCCCAATTGTGTGTTCATTGTTACCCAGGATTCCTCCTTTGTAAACACAAAGCAGTTCTGTCACATGCATTTTTAAGCAGCCGCAACTGGGGAAGTCAGGGACACGCAGGCTGAAGGGACGGATGGCTGCTTTCCAGCTCTGAGCCCCTGCTGCCCTCAATGTCTAAGACCAGGGACCAGAGGATACTCGGGCCTCCTCCCTGTCCTTTCAGAGCCCAAATCACTTATGTGTTGCTGCAGGCATTGAAGCCTTGAGACCAAGGAAGCAGAAATCCACCCTCCCTCCTAGACCCTTCTGTTTTCATTGATCGCTTAGTAATAAGCCAGGTTTGGTGTTATTTATCCCAAATCCCTAATGACAAGAGAAGGGATGGGGCGACTCCTCCTGACACCGACTTCCTGCAGAGCTGGGAATATAGAACCTGGCAAACGTCTGCAGGCTTTAGACAGCCAGCAGCACAGGCAGAATGCCTGAGATGATTTCAGCACCAGGGCTGGTTAACAATAGACAGGCAAATGCCCTCTTGTGCTGAGAGGAGGAGAGAGGCCCTGCCACTCCCATTTGGGACCAGAGGCTGGGTAAAATTGACACTGTGTTGGCAAGAAAAGGGAACAGTAACCCAAATCACAGCTGAATTTGAGGGGATTATTTAAGCTTCAAAATCTTAAGTAGCTTGGGGCAGTGCGCATAAACTTGACAAACAGGCTACTTTAGTCCTGTCTGACTGTATCAGCATAATGGGGCAATGAAGCTTTTATTCATTCAAAGAAAGGTTGAGTTTGATTGGCAGGGCAGCCTGCCTGAACGCAAGTGGTTCTTTCCCTCCCCAACACTCCACTGCTATCAATTACCGTTTTGAATAGGAACTGTTTCTAATGTAAAATAATGCCAACCTCTGCCTCTGTCCTCAGGCCAGAAGTGACTCTGTGTTATTTATTCCTAGTCTGGTCTCAACCTTCTTCGCTGTTGAGTCTCCGTGCCCCCTCCCCTTCTTTCGGTATCTAAATGACGTAACGTTGCTAACAGAAGTGAGGTTCATGCAGAAAACATTCCTGCTCTTTATTTTAATCAATAACCTCCTCGGTGAGTGACATTTCCACCTTAGTGATTTAAAATCAGAAGACCTGGGGATGTCCATGCTTGTGAATCACTGGCTTCCAGGAACAAAGGAGGCAGTCTTGTGTTCTGTAATTTCCCCATTCCTACTACAAACAACCGGGTTCTGAAGTTGACTCCATTTAGCAGTAAACTTCTGTTTAGAAAAATGTGCGGAACTGAGCCGACCACCGGCCTTATTTATACCGACGATCCATTGCCTGGGCTGCCATCTGTTGGCCAGTTAGCTGTTTTAATTTGATGCTGGGGACATTACCTGACTTTGCATATTGCATTTTGATCTGCGTCGTGTTTGAGGAATATTTGAAAATGACTCTAAAGGAGAGGACTTTGAAGGATTCTGCTAAACAAATATGTACATATGTTAAAGGAACACTGGGCTATGAGCATGGGAACAGGTGAGTGTGCATGTGTACAGCATGGGCTAATCACCTCTGTGGGCAAAACAACAGTATGTACTCTGGAGTGTCCTTTCCTTCCCTCTAACAGACCCTCCCCATTTAACCATCATCCAGGTGGAACCTTCAAAGGCATGCTTCTCCGAGCCTCCAAAGCCTCAGTTTCGAGTTAGTCATGTTTATAACCCTTGCAAGCAAGTCTTGGATGAAGAGAGCAGCATGGTATATTATCTCCCTGGCCTGGAGTCTGAACTGTCTGACACACTTTTCTGTCTTTCTATCTTGTCTTTCCCAGAACACCCCAAGTAACGTGACAAGGAGTGCTTACCTAGAGCCCTCTAAAATAGCCTGGACGGAAGCTTGAAAATGACTTTGCAATTCTCCATGTTGCCTCCCAAATAATACTCCTTTATGTATAACTTCTCCCTCCAGGTTCTTGTGATATTTGGTGTGACTTTCTTTTTTCACATTCATTAGACCTAAAAACAGTTCCATTCGAACTTTGCTGTATTCTGGGCTGGCTTCTTTGCCACACTCACCTGACACCCGCATTGTCTTCCATGAACAAACATGCTTATACACATGCTATGCACAATAGAAATGTATCTGGTCATACTGGAGGCGCATAGGCTCCTCTAGGTTACGCGTGCCTCACTGTGATTGCCATTAACATGTAAGTGCCAAGTTACCAAACCAAGCACCTGACTCCACATATTCGTGCACAGAACATCCAGACAACAGTTGTGATATGTCTGATATTAACATGACAGAGTGGATGGTAGGTAGGCACCAGATCTGGAAAGAGAAAATAAGGGATGGGAAGGACAGAAGATTCTGGGAGTTGTGTTTTCAAATCCATGTTGAGAGGAAACTTATGTCTCCTGTTTACCACAGTTTAGGACCATGTGAATTTAAACTACTTAAAAGTGGAGATGGGGGCTGGAGAGATGGCTCCAGCAGTTAAGAGCACTGACTGTTCTCACAGAGGACCCGGGTTTGATTCCCAGCACCCACATGGTGGCTACGAACCATCCTTAACTCCAGTTCCAGGGAATCTGAATGCCTCTTCTGACCTCTGCAGCATTATATGACATGGGTACACTCACATACATGCAGACAATACACTCATACGCATAAAATAAAAAAAATAAAATATTTTTTAAAAAGTGGAGATGTGTGCTTTTGGGAAAATGACAGCTTGTCTGAGCACATGTGGGATTAGAGCATGCAGGTCCTACATTCATGGGGTAGCTGTGGAGACTGAGTGGGATGATGAGACTAAATGAGATGAAGTGCTTGGCAGGTAGTGACCCACAGCAAGAATAAAGGAAATTGTTTTGTTGTTTGAATTCTGTAGGAGTCTTAACACCAGGAACTATGTCTTAGTTGGAAATCTCTCTCAGAGAAATGGGCACAGCTTTGAGTTTGGAGGTTTAGAAATTGTTCCAATCAAAATGGGCTGGAGAGATGGCTCAGTAGTTAAGATACTAGATGCTCTTGCAGAGGACTCAAGTTAAATTCCCAGTACCCACATGGTGGCTAACAACCATCTGTAGGGGATCTGATGCCTGCTTGTGGTCTCCATGGGCATTACGCACATGTGATGTGCTTACATAAATGCAGGCAAAACACTCATACACATCAAACACAAATAAATAAATAAATAAATAAATAAATAAATAAATAAATAAATATAAAGAATTTGTTCTAATCTAACCAATAAGCCTTTTCTCCCCTGATGAAATCTTAAAAATTCTTAAGCTCATTTTTTGCATGTCTTTTATCACCCCAAAGAAGTTCAATATTCTCATTGTTATTAGTTGAAAAATACTTTAGAAAATTATTTGCATATGTAGTATGCTAGTATTTTCTGGGTCACCTACTGCTTGGAAATCAGCTTGAAGTTCTCTTGAGGGTTGACAAGTTTCCTCTCACAGAGTACTACTTAGTTAGGGTTCCATACCACAGTGCATTGGGGTCATACGTTCTTTTTCATGGAAGCCTGGGAGTTGCCATTTGTTTTCTATTTCTCGTTGGCTTTAGAGACATCATCTGATGCCATTATTTCCAGAACAAGATATAGCAGACGGAAACAACAACCTTCCTAATTATTCTAATGAGGTTTCCCGGGCATTATTGGAAAGGGGATCCGTGAGAAGTCTACATTATCCCCAAATAGTACCTATTGTCAAGTAATGGATCTAATGGGGTTGTCCAAATATAATACTAGTCTGTGAGAAGGGTCTATTTTCTCCACATAGAGCCTATTGTGTCCTATTGTATCTAATGGGGTTGTCTAAATATATTACTCTTTGTAAAGGTTCTCTCTCTCTCTCTCTCTCTCTCTCTCTCTCTCTCTCTCGTGTGTGTGTGTGGTGTCTGGTTATAAACTACCATTAAAACTCAGGGTCACCAAAATGTCTCTTTAAATGGAGTACAGCTTAAGAGGAATGAAATAATTTAGCCTCTATTTTTTATGAAGCAATAATATTTTTGAACAGTCCTCTGAATGCCTTCTAAGTTGCCTAGGTGCCTAAAGGGCTTACAAAGTTCTTCCATAGAGATAAATAAGCTGTCAATTCATGATGAGGAAAATCAAACCCACGGTGTTGATCTTGGCCGGGATGCCTGTACAAGTATGAGAGAAATTTTTGCCGAGATGTTGCAGAGCCCATGTGTTAGCAGTTAGCACTCCGGTGCCACACTGTGCCTCTGCTAGCCTTTTCAAAAGATAAACACGGTTGTCAAAATAAGGAAAGGGAAAGATTAACCCGTTCAGGTACACATAAATAATAAATGACACTCCAGCTCCCCAGAGTCTGCATGAAGAAAAGAGCCACGGTCCAGAGGGTGTTTTCTATTCACTTACCTGGGTTTCTTTTTCTCAACACATTGAGCTGGGGCTGAGCACTGCAGGAGGAGGCTCTGAAGTGAACCAAAGTGTGCTGGCAGAAGGCTGTGGTGGAGGTTGAGGCTTCAAGGAGACATGTACCCAAAGACAATTAGCTTGCTTGACTCCTTTACACTTTTACAATATAAGAGAGTGCCTTCCTGGCCTTGTTCTCTAAGGTCGTGCATGTTTGGGAGAAAAGCACTGTTAGCAAACGAGATAATTCAGTTTAGATCAGACTTCTGCACTAGTATGAAAAGATTTGTTTGTTATTCTCCAGTTAGGAGAATCTACGACTGGGCATGAGCAGAGAGGACAGTCACTACTAGTATGGTATTACGTATTTCCTTTGGATTAATGAAACCAAGAGGGGCCACCCAGAAACACAGTAGCCTGTCCTTCCTCTGCAGTGGTAGGGAACACTGTACCTGGCAACCTTGGAATTTATGATTTTGAAGCTGTATCCTCAGTGTCTCAGAGCTTACTAAACCAAATCATAAGGTAATGCCAAATATTTGATATGGAAAGATATTATTTTTCCTGAATTCTTGAACTGTGGATTGAACACGAACTTTCCCGTTTAAAACTTCTCATCAGAGGTCTGCAGAGCATCAGGCATGGTAAGAGAGACAACAGGAGTGTGTCTCATATCTAGGAAGTCGGTAAGACTCAATGGTTCCATGTCATAAAAGTGTCCAAAGGCCAAGAGTGACGGAACAAATTCTGGTGTGGCTTTGAGTCCACTAGAAGGAAGGAGTTATGGAATTCATGATAGGAGCAGTGCTAACCCTGTGAAGCTTCACTTTTGCCATTTTAAAATGGGGTCACTTGAAGTCCTTCCTGCAAAGGCTAGAAGCCAAAAGAGACAACGTCTGCGTGGTTCTGGCCATCTTACTTCAAGCTCACCGTATATGACTCAAGCTATTACTGATTTTTATTATCTTTCATCTTATTGTATTACGTTTTATATTATTATTGGATCTGGTGTTCCACATGGTCCAGTGACTGTGAATATATCATGCAGCATTTTTTTTTTTAAAGCAACTGTAAATTGAAGCATTTGGGCCCGATGACACCTAAGATACCTTTCTGTACTAAGATACTGAAGACCTTAAGTCTATATTCTTTTTAATGTAATTAGGGAAAGAATGCATACATTTCTACCAAGAGGGTCATCAGCTTGTGAGTTCTTAATCTAAGGAATTAGGGAGAGACTTTAAAGTTTTAGGTTATAATTAGGAAAATGAATTGCGCTAAAATGAATTAAGAAAGCAGTAGATCTGTTCTTAGCACGTGACTACTATCTGGGTGTATATAAGTAAGAGACAGATGAGAAAGATGAGTACAAATCTGTAAATTCAAATTAGTATTAACTATTACTCAGCTGGCACCAGCACAGTGTACAGAGAAATCAAGACACGAGTGCGTATACTTTCATTTCTTTTGGCTTGAGCAGTCTTGGTGATAGAAGCTGCTCAGTGCTGCTCACTTCTTAGTGGAATGTGACATCTGAGCTGTGCCTTTAAATATAGTAGCTTGTTTGCCTAGGCTGATGGCTCAGAAATATTTTTCTTGTCTTATGAATGTACCGAAATCTGGGATTACAGGTATTCCTTAGGGGGTAATTAGAAATAAATGCGTATTTATACCAAGCAAGTTTTTTAGGAGGACATATTCTTGCTTAAGACACGCTGGTTTCAGTTTCAATTTTGGTGCTTGGGAACTCTGTACTTCTCTGTTGAGTCCATTTGGAAAGGTTAAGAAAAATCACTTGGTATTCTTCTGCACAAGTTTGGGTTAAAAATGGCTTGCCCTTCCTGCTTCAAGCTCTTCGACCTTGTTGGTGGATCCACTCCTTCGGTCTTTTGTGTTTGGATTTTCAGAAATAAATTCAAGAGGGGAAAATATGTAACTATCAGCGTTGGGTCTATAAAATAAAGGTGTTCAAGGGATCAAAGAGAAGCCTTGTCTCAGAATACACTTTGGCCAGAGCTGCCTGGTTGTGTGTGTGTGTGTGTGTGTGTGTGTGTGTGTGTGTATGTGTGTGATGTTCATCTCTCCATGATTCATTCTGAGGGCTGTTTTAGCCTTCATAAAATATTCATGCTAGTTGTGCATGGTTCTATAATTGCCATCTCAGGCCTTGAATTATTTATATGCCGTACTGTTCACATAGTCTCATTTACTGATAGAGAAGAGGATCCCAAACACTCTGAGTCCTGTTACTTTGCATTAAGTAGTGGAATTATATTACTGTACGTGTAAAATGCTGGCCTTTTTTCCCTCCTCTCCCTTTACTATATCATTTTTGTATTTATAATATGCTAATTGTCAGAAGACTGTTAAGCCTCATAATTCCTGCCCAGTTTTTGCAGGACTCAAGATGTGACTGAGATGATTTAGTTTTTTATCTAAGAATGAATGTTCTAGAAAAAAAAAATCTTTACACACATCACGATTTATGGAAATGATGTATGATTACATAGGTACCCGAGCCCTTTTGTTTTGTACTATTGATTAGTTTGTACATCTCAGTGTTCACCAACATGGGGTTGGTTTCCAAAGATGTTTTCTGAGGAAACTTGCAGGCTTGCTGTCTCTAATTAAATGCTGTTTCTGTTCAGGTGCCTGATAGTTTCTCTCCATCTATCTATTTCTTTTTCCTAATCTTCCTTTCCATGTTCCTACTTGCATCTTCATCCCACATACAGCCTGCTATTCTGAAATTTATCTGGGGGTTGAAATGGACTGTGGTTGAATCACTTGCCTCTCTCTCTTTTCATATGATCTCCTTTTAGAAGTCCATGTTAATGTGGCTAAGTATTAAAAGTTGGGTTTGCCTCTGCTGGTCACTCTTGTTTACATGTTTGAAAAAAGGAAAAATAGAGTAGCCTCCTGCTGATGCTTAGCTTTCTCTATCATGAAAATCCATGCAGTTCCTCATGGTTTAGGATTTCCAAACTCTTTCCAAATCATTTAACGAACTCTTCCCCACCTCCCCGTCCAAGGACAGAGTGGCTTTCCCTCTAGGTGCCTTCCTGCTACATACGTTGGCTTCCCTCTGTGTGTGATGTCTGTTTCCCACATCCTGCATCAGCCAGCTCACTGCTTCTCAAGGTACACCTGCAGACTGCTGTCAGGGCATGCGGTGGTTTAAGTTGGTGGCCCAGTGATTTTCGGTAGTACCTGTAGCTGCCTTTGGGTGGCATTGAAACAGGTGATAAAGAAATAATTCCATTTAATTTTTAATAATTTATAGAATTATATTTGTTATAGTAAATATAAAACATTATATTTAATAATTTATTTTATTTTAATTTTTAATAATAAATTTTAACTTCTGGGATCATATTGCCTACTGTTTCTCTAAGTAGAAACATAGCAAGCTTTTTTTTTTTAATATGAAATTTTGCTCATCCTTAAAACTTTCAATGTCTGCTTTTATTGGTTGATTGATTGATTTACTGATTTATTTTCAGTCCTGTTAGGCTAAGGTCCCAGTTCAAACCTGCACTTTAACACCGCTGTGCCATTTGCTTCTCTTTTTGCCTTGCATTTTTTCATGTATTTACGGTATGGGAGCAGGGGGCGTGTGCTGCAGTGTGCCTTTGGAGGTCAGAGGACAGGAGTCAGTTCTCTCCTTCTACTACAGGGTTTCAGTGATTGAACCCAATTTGTCAGGCTTGGCAGCAAATGCCTTTACCCACTAAGCCATCTTGCCAGACTTCATCTCCCTTTCATTTTTCATTTCAAGTTACTCATTTACTTTTTATGTGTGTGAATGGTTGCCCACATGCATGTATGTGTACCATTTGCCTGCCTGGTGCCCACAAAGGCCAGAAGGGAGCATCAAATCCCTTGGTGCTTGAGTTATAGGCAGTCGTGAGCCATCATGTGGGTGCTGGGAATGTGCTGGGAACCGAACCCAGGTCCTCTACAAAAGCAGGAAGTGCTCTTAACCACTCAACCATCTCTCTAGCCCCTCATCGCCCTTTCCAATTCCCTGTGGCAGGCAACAGTATCTAGATAAAGTTTAGTGAATTTTGTTTTGTTTGTTTCCAGTAACTTTTATTGTATTCTTTCCTGGTACCTCAGGTTGGTGGTATGATTTCTTTCATAGTGGGATGGAGAGTGTCATTTCAACCTGAGTTAAAAAGAGGTACACACATACACACACGTACACACGCACAAATGTACACACAGAGTTTTTTGTTTCTGTTTTTTTTTAAAGATAGGATATCATCTATCATAAGTTGGTCTCTATTTGCTAAGGATCCAGGATAACCTTGAACTCCCAATTCTCCTGCCTCCATTTCTGGAGTGTTGGGATTGCAGACATGTACCAACCATGTCTGGATAATGTGGTGCAGGTGATCATACTCTGGCCTGCATGCATGCTAGGTAAACATTCTACCAAGTGAGCCACACTCCTAACCCCTAAAGCTGCTTTTCTTGATAAAGCTCAAATTTCAGTGTGTTTTGTCATCACACAACATACACTAGAGAAGGCTTCTGGTCTCTCTCTGGGGTGAGTGCCTGGCATGTTGTGGGAGCTTAGCACACTTCCATTGTACTGAGTGAAGGCATGCTTGGTACCAAGCTCTGATTAGCTAACATATCCTAAAAATTATACCCAGAAAAGTAAGGGTTCTTCAGATGAAATTAGATTAGTCTCTCCAACAAACTAAATGCCCATGTCTGTATACTGGGACTGGCCTAGCAATGAATCATACAGTTCTCAGGACAATTCACTTTGAAAAGAGTGTACTAAGCAGGGTTTCAAACTAAAATTCACATGTGACTGTCCTGTATTCTTATTTCCTGCTATCCAATTTCACAAGCCCCAGAACACCAAAACCTTTCTACTGGAATAGTTGACAGAGTCCTGTCTAAAGTCAGAGGCAAGTTCAAGGCCACCTTGGGGTGGTTGACTATATCCCTGACTGGCTGCTCATTAGTATCTGTTTTGGCAACACTATTGGGTTGTGAGGGTTTTGTTTTTAATTTTCTCATCCGGCCAGCGGCCAGCGTTCTGCAATTCCAGCACCTCTGCACCTGCTTGGATAACTATGTGCTTGCCTCCAGGCTCCCATCCACTGGCTCTGAGTGTTCCAAGCTGGTGCCTGTGCTTTCTTGAAGTTCAGTTTTAGAGGGGTGAATTGGGTACACCATTGTAGGAAAAGAGTCCATAAGCAGGAGGCTAGATCTCAGGAAAGGTGGTGGTCCAGCTCTGCCACTATTAACTGTATCATCAAGCAAACCCATTTAAGCAGTTTGAACTTCTTTCTCCCCAAGTGCAGAAAGACATAAAAGTAGAGATGCTTTGCCACAGTATTCTGTGGCTCTATTTCCTGCTGTGCAGAACTGTGGTGATGGGTTTCAGAGTCCTGGCCAGGCGGTGCAATAAAGCCAGCATATCAGCTGGCTTAATTTGAACAAGGCTACTTGTTGAGAATGTTTGGTTTCTGCCTCCTTAGCTATACAGGCATCTGCCAGGGCAACCCTTTGGCTGTTCCCCTATTCTAGTTGCTCTTCATGTTCCTCCTATTATGTAACTAGCTCAGTGGTAACAGTTGTGCTAATGCAATTGTGTGGCATTTTTCCATGGAGTTGAAATGTAAGATGTGACTAGGATGATATTTAGCAATAAAAGTGGGGGTGGCCAGGAAGAACTGCCATTATGCAGAACTTTGTTTTACCTAAGTACCTGACATCTGGCTTTGATATCTTAATTTGCTTTCTGTAGCAACGTGCATGTCAGAAGTTGAACCTCAGGACGGTGGGTAGGAGGGTTGGACTCTCATTTATAGAGCCTATTTGGAATTCTCAGCACAAATTTGACTTGTTCTTGGACTGGGGAGGTGACTCATTGGGTAAAGTACTTGGTACCCCAGCATAAGAATCTGAGTTTGGATTCCCAGCACCTGTGTAAAAAGTCTGGGGTGATGACATAGGCCTGTAAACCCAGTGCCGGGGAGGTGGAGACAGCAAGATTATCTCAAGGGTTTGCCTTACCAGTTAGGTGAGCTTCCTGTTCAGTGCAAGACTATGTCTCAAAAGAAAAGAAAAAAGGAAAAAAACAGGTGGCAAGTAATTAACTTCTGACCTCCACATGCACACATACACACACATACAACAACACCTACACACATCCCTATACACACATGCACTTATATACAAACACACACCAAAAGACTTATGCTTCTTTAAAAAGAATTATTTTTCTTATTGTATATGTATGAGTGTATTGATTGTATGTATGTAAGTGCAATGTGTACAAAGAAGAGGGTGTTGGATCCCCTGGAACTGGAGTTACAGACTGTTGTTAGTCACCATGTGGGTGCTGGGAATCGAACCTGGGTCCTCTGTAAGAGCTGCCAGTGGTCTTAACTGCTGAGCCATCTCTCCAGCTCCCAACTTATCCTTCTTGCTTTAAGGTCTTTTGCTCTATTGTTACCCTGTTGGCTTGATGAAAATTTCCCAGAAACTTTGTCCAAAGAGAAAATCATTCAAATTATTTGTCCACAAATATCTTGTCTCATTATGTCTACCCTCATTAATATGTAATGTTCCTCCAATCTTCTCCTTATGACATTGTTTCAAGTTCTCTGTTCACTTGATCCCTCTGTGATCACTTCACTCCTCTGTGTCAAATATACCAAAGTGCTAAGAGCAAAGGGTCCCTGGTCAACCAGGTGTCAGGCTAGACTCCAGATGTGTTTCTTCCCTTGTCCTGCAGTTTATCAGTCTCAGGTATCTCATCTTTAACATGGTGACACTGTATGAAAATACCTAGTATCAACCAGAAGCTACAGCAGGTACCGTAACATATGCTGTCCAGAAATGCTCAATCTGCCCGCGGTGGGGGGGGGGGGGGGTTGTAGGATCTCCCTTTTCCCTCAGTTCTGAACAGTGTATTTTTAGTGATACAGCCAAATGTTACATTGCTGTCGGTTGGAGTCAGAGCATAAGGATTTCTGTTCAAAGGTTGATAAGCTTTGGTAAGAACAAAAAATGGACAAAAGTGCCCTTGTGTTGGCACCAGGTCCCACTGCTTTTTGATATATAGTAGCAGCTTTGGAGCAGGAGAACTTGCCCTTTAATAGACAAAACAAACAAGTAACAAAAATGAATGCATGTGTGTGTGTGCAGATATGAGTGCACACGTGTATGTACATATAAGAACCTGTGTCAAAGTTAGAGGTAGCGATGAGGAACACAATACACCTAAATCAAATGCTTTGGAGAAGAGGAAATAGGAGGATCTCATTGTTTTTTTTCTGTAGTAAAATACTATTAAATTGGGGGACCTTTTCTCTCCTGCCCCCACCATGTACACAGCACTGCCTTCTGTGTTACTGGTAGGCTGCAAGTGTGGTGTTTCCTCTCAGGGCATCCAGCTCCTTTGGGTCCTTGGATAAGCAATAGCACATTGTTATGCAAATTGCTCCAATTCCCAGCAGGGCTTCTCTGAGCCTCCCAAGCCCTCTCTGCTGGGAAAAGTGCTTTTCAGCTGTCTCTTCCAGGGTTGACATCTTTATAGAGCCTCTAGAGCAGACAGCCTTCTGCGTTTTTGTTCCACACAGTGCCCAAAGTTCTACTGTTTTTCTTTTCTGCCTCACTTTAACACAGCACACACCCATGCGCCCTCAGCCCAAACCCGTGCCCCTGGAAGGAGGTGGAGGTGAGCCCCGTACTTAATGATTCCAAAGAACAAGTCTATGTTATCCTTCTTTTCTTTCTTTGTCCGGGGGCCACCAGCCCTCTATCAGTTGTTGTTAAGATGGTTTTGTGAATTCATTTTTGTGTCTTTTCAAGACTAGGTTACAAGTTACAGCTTTCAACATCTGCCATGTTGAAATCATCTCGTTTGCTTTTGCTCATCTGGTCTCTGCCACCAGCGAAGAAAGGCCACAGCCCTTGACCATTGTGTAGTGTTTTCTGTCTCTCTACTTTCCCAAAGTTGTGTAAACACCCAGAGCCCAGGGCACCAAGTCATCACGTAAGTAACTGGACCCCTAACCCTTCAAGTTGTGCCACACACATGGCTGGGTGGTGAGGATCTCTGGATTCTACTTTAAAACTACTTTCTTGAACATCAGACACATTGCTCAATTTTCAAATCACAAAAAGAGCAATACCCTTGCATCACTGCACATTTCTCTCTGATCTGTTAGTGGGAGCGAAGGGTATTAGGATTAGAACTAGACTTTCACAGACTCCAGAAAAACAAATTGGGCAATAGGCCTCCTGACAGACAGACCAAGTGCAACAAGAACCCTTTCTCATAAACTTGTAATAGAAGCATGCCTGCTGTCTTTGCTGTCTTGGTTTCCTTTAAAAAGTTGACTTTTTCTTTTTGAGAGAGGGTCTCCCTGTAGCCCCATATGACCTGGAACTCAATATGAAGATTAAAGGATTAAAGTTGTGAGCCCTGGGCCTGGTATAGTAGCACACACCTTTAATGCCAGCCCTCCTGAGGCAGAGGCAGGAGGATCTCTGAGAGATCTAGACTAACTTGGTCTTCTTGGTTTCCTTTAAAAAGTTGACTTTTTCTTTTTGAGAGAGGGTCTCCCTGTAGCCCCATATGACCTGGAACTCAATATGAAGATTAAAGGATTAAAGTTGTGAGCCCTGGGCCTGGTATAGTAGCACACACCTTTAATGCCAGCCCTCCTGAGGCAGAGGCAGGAGGATCTCTGAGAGATCTAGACTAACTTGGTCTACATATCCAGGTTAGATGGGGCTACAGGGAGAAGACCCTTTCTCAAAGAAAAAAAAAAAAAAAAAAAGGGTGGGCCACCACGCCTGGCCAAATTTTTAAGAAAAAAAAAATTTATCTTTTTCTATTAGGAAGACCCTTTCTCAAAGAAAAAAAAAAAAAAAAAGTGTGAGCCACCACGCCTGGCCCAATTTTTAAGAAAGAAAACATTTATCTATTTCTAAGTATAGATTTGATAGACTGAGCTCTTAGCTAGGTACACACAAAATTGAACTCTAAATCTTAGAGTTCCTAAAGCACAAATTTCTAACAAATCTCTATCTAAACCTTTAAATCGGAAGGATATTCTTAATTTTCATTTAATTTGGGGACTATAGCCAGAGATTTATATAAATCATTTTGCTGTTGTGTATTGACAACTCTAATTTGAATACAGGCTGCTATATTTGAACTAAATCCTTGTGACCAAATGGCGAAAGGAATTTCCAGTGCATATGTGTACTTTTCGGAGAGGAAAATGTAATAGGGTGTGTGTGTGTGTCTGTGTCTGTGTCTCTGTGTGTGTATTTGTGAGTGTGCTTGCTTCTGTGGGAATGTGTGGAAGCCAGAAATTGACCTCAGAATATCTTTTTTTCCTCTCTTCCTCTATCACATTTCCACATTATTTTTTTGAGACAGGGTCTCTCATTGAACCTCAAGGTCTGTTGTCTTAGCCGACTGGCTGGAAAGCCCCTGGGATCTTCCTAGTATGCAACCACACTTGTTTTTTAACGTGGGTCCTGGGGACCCAAAGTCATGCTTGGGTTGTAAGGACTTTACCTACTGAACCATCTCTCCAGCCCTCTGAAAAGCCAGTATTCATAGAAGGATCTGTACAGTCAGGGGGTAGTGGTGATATCATATATATTTTATAGATAAGTAGAAAGCCATAGGTGAAGCCTAATGGTTGAAATCCTAGCAAAGAGAATTGTCTATAACAAAAGTCCTATATGATCCACTCCAAAACCATCCAAGAATCTAGTTTTTACAAGTTTGCCCCCCCCTTTTTTTTCTTGTCTATTGAAATCATGAACTCTGTAGTCAAGATGACGGCAGGGAGGAAGAAAATGAAATTAAGAACTGTCTGAGCACACGGAAGTCTTGGTACACTCCAAAAAGTGGAGAGCTATGCTTTTCCAAACCCAGGCAGGGGGAGAGAGTTGTCTCTGCCAAGCTCTGCACCCAAAACTGTTGCCCTGTGTGTTGCTAGATCCCCAAAGAGATCCCTGGCCTACTTGACCCTTGGAGCTTTGACACTTCATACAGTGATTTGCACAAGAGTGTGAAGATCCAGCCAGTGCCAGAGCTACTGCTCATGTGGACAAAGTAATAAAACCGGGACAAACTTAAAACAGCATCACTGCCCTGCTTGAACACTGAGTTAGAGGAAAGGATGGAGGCCGAGCGGCCTCCACTTTACACAGTAATGATTTTGTGAACTATGAAGACATGGTTTACAAGGATACCTAAATTATTCAGGTCTATTTAGAATTAATAAGTACCCTCTTGCACTCCAGAGCCCAATGACCATCAATTTTGCCATAAAAATGTAGGCTCTTCCTCTGATTGCTGGTGTTTCAGGCTGCCATGTGCTCCCTCCTGTTTCCAGCCACACCACTGGACCTTCATTATTAGTTGGGATGTTGGGTGTCCAAAAATCTAGCCAGGAGCAACAGACCAGAAGTTAAAACAAATTTGAAATCAGCACTGACCACATTTATGGGATTGCCAAGAATCCTGATGCTGCCTGTTTAGTATTTTGGCTACTGCTTTACATTTAGAGTGTGTGTGTGTGTGTGTGTGTGTGTGTGTGTGTGTGCATGTGCACATGGCATTGTACACACCTGAAAGTCAAAGGACAACTTGCAGGAGTCAATTTTTTTCTTCTACCATGTGGGTCCTGGGGATCATTGAATTAAGGCCATCAGGCTTGGTGGCAAGTGTCTTTACCTACTGAGTCATCTTACAAGTCCTGTGTAGAAGGAACATGGGTTATTACTCAGGTTTTCTCCATATGAATCATGATTATTTCTCATTTGTGCCTGCATATGTATTGGTGTGCTTTGTTGTATGAGTATCTATGCTTAGAAGTATGTATTATATGGGGTGTCCGTGTGTGTGTGTGTGTATACACACACACACACACACACACACACACACACATTACTGGAGTCCCCAGTGTGTAGTTTTTAGTTTGGAAAGAAATCATCCTCCATCATTCGTCACTGCCTAGCTGTTGTAGACTGGTCCAGAACATCATTTGTTAACAGCGACAAAGCCGTGCTCATAAACGCCGACATGTTACATTAATTTATAGGCACTGAGTGACTTATTAAAAGTGACGTGTGAAATATAACAGGGCCCGGTATGGATGATTAGGTTTCAGGCTTTGAATTGTTGACAAGGCAGGGGTAATGAATTGCGGGACACCGGCTCCTGTGTTTCCCCCTCATTAGTCAGTATTAGCTGCATTAATAGTAATAATTGGATATATTCATCATTTAAAAATGTTTTAATAAATGTTTGGACAGTACCCGATCAGAGCTGTCAAATATTAGGCTGGAAGGGTTGTGACAAAAGAAAAATGATGATATTCCTTAGGTGAGAGATTTATGCAGCTTTGGTGATGCCAGCCTTGACTTTTTTCTCCCTAAGGAACTGGGAGTTCAGAGGAGTTGGGGATGTAAGTCAAGAAATGGGTAGGCTTGTCTCTCTCCTGCCTTGTAGCTATTTTGCACTGAAGGAGAACAAGAGGACATGGCCAAAGGGACTCCGGTTTGAGACTGGTTCATTTAAAATGGTTTTCTGGGAAAAAATTGAGAGACCCAGCTTCAGCCCATATTAGATTTGAGGCCTAGTACAAGCATCCTGATCTTAGGGGGCTTCTGCTTCTATACCTACATAAGTGTTGTTGGGCCTTATGAGGTCTAATATTGTGTAAGGTTGATTGTTAGGTGTGATACTGAAAACCTAGAGCCATTTTAACCAGCGCCCTCCTCCATGCTTACCAGTATTCATTGAGAATTAGTGATTTTGCTCCAAGAGGATCAGCAAAGAACACATGACCCTGCTCCCCCACCCTGGAAAGGTAACCATCACCACTGTTTCAATGTGTGTAGTAGTATTCAGGAGATGGGGACATATTTATGTTTCTACAGTAACTATCCCAAATTCAAGATTGAATTGTATATTGATTTTTCTCTGTTACTATAATTAGTTTAGGGCTATTCCATGCAAAAAACCTAGGAGAAAAGAGGGTCAATATATATTTGAGGGACCCTTTCCCCCAACTGCAGTACTACAAACCCAATCCAATGCAACAAATACACCTTTAACTGTATTTGGATAAAGGCAGATATAAGATTATTATAGGGGAAGGTTGAGGTATCTTCATCAGCATCATCACTACAAGTTTGTAGAACTAAGAGTAACTAAACCCTTTTGAGAATTTATGCCATCGATGATGGCCCTTCTGACTTTATACACACCCTCTTATTTAATTTTCACAGTACTCCTCCAGGTAGGCATTATAATTCTCAGATCCCAGCGAGGAGACGCAGGCTTAGAGAGGTTGAATGATTTGCTTAAGGGCACACAGCTGACAAGTATTAGAGCTCAGACTGGAAGTGAGTTGGATCAGCTTTATATCTTAACCAACCTGTGTCATTGCCTAGGTCAGTTTGGGGTTTGAGTATCCTGTCCTGAGGTGGTAAAAGAGTAAAACATGTTTCAAAGTTGGCTGGGGGAAAGTTGCTAGCCATTTTGACTCATGAACTCTCCTCGAGAGGAAGGGAGTGTGTTTCTCTCTGGAAAGAGACAGAGAACTGGAATTTCTGAAGTTAAATGACAGAAAGGTGGAACAGGGCTCTCAAGGAGGAGGTTCCATCCAGTGTGAATGGGAAGGACTGCTCCCATCCACCAGCCCTGGATTTGTTGAAGAGTCAGTGCCTGTTATGTCTAAAGATAACTTGAGTCAGATTTGATTTACCCCGTTGGTGTCTTTGGGGATTCCCTACATCTCTGTCATTCAACTTTGGTTTCCTGTGTATTTGCATGAGGCCTTGGTATTATTTATGTATAAAATATAATTAGAATGCACCAGGGAAAGGTTCAGATTATACTGAGGATATTACAGAATTTATATATAGTTAATATTCTATTCTGAATTTTACAGGACAAAAATCAGGATGGTAACGATATAGTGTGAATGAAGCCAAGATGCTTTTCGTCAGTATGATTTGGCTGTGTAAACATTCCAACATTTGGTTTTCTGTAGTAAATCCTGATAGTTGACATGGTAGCTCAGAGCTAGGTTGTCTTGGGGTTCTTTGTTTCTTTGAATTCTCTCTTATTTCCCAGTTGTAGGTAGCAATTTTTTCTTCTTTTCAGAATCAAGAAGATATTCACAAACTATAAATTTGCTTCTGTTTACACAGATGAAAAGACAGTTTTTAAAGGAGTTTTGTTCTCTAGTTAGAAACATCAGGAAATTAGTAAAGGGTTCCCAAGCTTTGGGGTGCTTGTGATTCCAGGGAATTGTGGCATTGTGGCTGGGGTGGGGAGGGACAGTATACATCCACCTAGAGCAACTCAGGAGGGCTTTTTAGAAGGAGAGGTGGCAGTTGCAGTAATTCTTGAAATACAGAGGATTCCTTTTGAAACAAGACTAGGAAGAGTTGGGTTTCCATATGGAGAAAGTCAGCACCGGGGAAGTCTAGGAGAGTTTCCAGAGTTTAAGAATTCCCAACTGGTTTTACATAAAAGACTGTAAAAGATCTGGGGTGGGAAGTCGTAGATTTCGCTTATTAGCTCCTTTGGGGTTCGACTCATAATTTTTGTCCTTTTGGCCATGGGACAGTAGAAAGATATCACATTCACATTTAAAAAGCAGCAATTATATTGGAGGCTGATTCAAGGAAACAAAATACCACTAGGAACCACAGGTAGGTCTTCTGGAATTGAATGGTTCAAGGATGCTAGTCTAATGAGGTTCTGGAGTTCCTTGTTCTACCATTTCCAGGGGGAGTTTTCAGAAAATGACGATCATGTTGTAGGAACTTTGCTTTGAACTGTCGTCCTTCAAGCATAAACTCCTAACACGGAGTCAACTTTGTAGAAGATGCAGTTTCTCAGGGAGGAGCTAAGACCAGAGATCTCTTGTCCTATTTTTGGACCTGGGGACTTGGTGGTGGCATGGTGCGGTGTGCAGTTGGCGTCACTGTAGTGGAGTCCTCCTGCAAGCTCTGCGGTAGCACAGGCAGAAGAGCATTGTGACACCGAAGAACTTCTCTAAGGAAGCCTACATTTGTGTTAATTACAGCCCACGGTGATGAATACACCGACGGGGGTATCAGTTCAGTTCATACCTGCAGATGACACGGGTTGTACGTAGGAATACGTGTGCAATATGTGCTGCTTGCTTCCCTGTGATTATTTTGTGTTTTATAAATTTGGATTTCCCTGAAACTTAAGTTATCAAGACTCCCTCCTGCACAGGGTACACCAAGTTTTTCTCAACTTCTTGTGTCTTAATTTCAGATTACTTTGGCATGGGTGAACATTTTTCGATGAAACAAGTTTTCACTCACTCTCAACAGTTTGCCACTTTGACCCAGTAATTCCTGTACTAGACAACCATTTTAAGGAAATACTTAGATTTGCAAATAAAGTTTTATGTGCTGAGATGTCACTAAAATGCTATTTATATTAGTAAAAACTTGAAAGTAACCAATAATGGAGGATTGGTTGAATATTTACTGTATATGTGAGATTATCACACTGAACAAAACACATTTTGAAGATTCCTTAATATGAAAAGGATGTAAAATATAAATATATTGTTAAAATTCATATACATTAAAAACTGGGAAGAAATGGGATATATAGGTATTTCTGTTTACTATTACCTTTGGATTTTATTTGTTTATTTTTATTTTTACTGCATGTGCATGCAAGTGCATACATGAACCATGGAAGCAAGTGTATGGTGGTCAGAGGACAGCTCTGTAGAGTTGGTTTTCTTTTTCAACTTTTCCATGGGTTCCAGGGATGAAACTTAGGTCATCAGACTTGTGTGGTGTGCGTCTTTACCAGCTGATTCATCTCATCCATCCTTAAATTTTTTTTTTAAATAAGGAATGATCCTTTATAACCAGGAAAAATATAAATGCTATTTTAAAATATACTTCCTGGGATTTTATATTTAAGATCGTATATAAGCAAAGAAAAGACGGTGGGTGCAATGGTGCAAAAAGTGGCAACTGCCAAAGTCAAACTAAACCTCTCTGGCCCTGGAAGCTTGCTGGGTATCAGAAGAGCATTTATTTAAGGCAGCATTTGACTAAGCTAATTCCAGACATTTCTCTCAACTCCTGCACTGTCGGTTTTAAGTTGCAGGGAAGATTTCTGGCTGGGGCCAAATGAGAAGAAAGCACATAAACACGGGGTTTATTTTGTCAGGGCTGTTCTGAGAGACTCAGTTCTTTACTGATCTTTTTTTTTTTCTTTGTGGCCATTTATTTACTTTGGAAAATACCCCTGCAGATCCTCACTTGAGTGAAAAGGAGATGTGTTCTCTTGGTGGGGCTCAGTGGCTGATCCAGAGAGCTCTAAGCATTGAGCATAAGTTCAGTGACTGTACATCCAGTAAGTTGGCTTCATTTCTGAAAGTGAATGATTTTGCTTCCAGTATGTTCCAAAATTCCTACCCAGGTTTCCTTTTAGTGCTTCGCATGTGATAGAAGTCATCAATAATGTTTCTCGCCCCTTTCCAGCTGCGTCCTCCCTCCCCCCTTTCCAATGCCTGCCTTTGAGTGGGAGGCTCATGATGTAAAAGTTCTTACCCATCATTTCCAATCCTCAAAGAGTAGAGGGCACAAGTGAGGGGCAAAGGGCTTCATTGATCCTGCCCATCCCGTTAGTGACTGCATGAGGAGGGAGGAGTTTTTCAGTTAAGATCCTAAATCAGAGCTGGCTGTTAAAAGTTTTTGTTGAGGATTTAGGGAAGCTAAAGCTAAAACTGAGTGTCATCCTGGAGGTTAATCCACCCAGCTCTGGAATGCATGTCTTCTGCTGAGGTACTGATGTGGTGGAACAGCTGGAGGTGAAAGGTCCTGAGTTTGAATCTGCGCAGGGCATTGAGGTGAATGTAAGAACAATGATAGAACATTACCAATCATGGCTGAGGGGGAAAAAGACACTGAGAATGGACTTGCTTATGCTGTGAAGTTTGAGCAACCTTTTCAAGTTCCACCTGGTCATATAGAGCGAGAAAAGACAGCATGTTGGTGGAGACAGGAGGCTGAGAGACTTTCTTATTTTTCCAAATTAAAGGGGACTCAGTTGCATCAAAAGAACCAAGCCAAGATAGCAGCTAAGTCCATTACCATCAGAAATTCGAGAAGCACGGTGGTTTGTTTCCAGCTTCAGAATGGGGCCCCTTCTATACTCCAGAGCCTCATTCCTGTGTCAGAGAGCCAGGGTTGAATAAGTGGACAGGACAAGCATCCCAGTTATCTTCTGAGCCAGTCTAAGCTGGCTCACCATACAGATGGTGTTCTCAACAAGTTTGCCCTTAGACTTAGATTTGCATTCAAGTTTTCTCACATACCAGCTTTGTGACCTCAGGGTGGGGGTTGGGGGAGGGAACACCATGAGCCAGACCTGGAGATACAGGCCTATTATATCAGCTACTAGGGAGATACAGGTAGGTGGACTGCAAGTTCAGTGTTTGCCTGGGCTACAGAGTGAGTTCAAGGTTAGCCTGGTCCCCTTAGTGAGGCCCTGTCTCAAAATGAAAAAGTGAAAAGAGGCCTGGGGGTGTAGCTGAGTGGCAGAATGCTTCCTTATGCATCGCATATACAAGGACCTGGGTTTAATCCCCAATACAGAAAAAAGAAAAGGAAAAAGGAAAAACAAATGGACCTTAGTAGATGCTACTTTAAGAGTTTGTGTGACCTAGTTAATTTCTATGCTGTGATAAGAACACTGACCAAAATCAACTTGTCAAGGAAAGGGTTTATTTTATCTTATACCCCCGCCTCCTCCCCGGTCATAGTTCATCACTGAAAGAAGTCAGAGCAGGAACCTAGAGGTAGGAGCTGAAGCAGAGGCCATGGAGGAGCATTGCTTCCTGGCTAGTCCTTCTGACCTATGCTTAGCCTGCTGTCTTATACAACCCAGGACCACCTGTCCAGGGGTGACACCACCCACAGTGCTTTGGGCCCTTGCACATCACTCAACAATCAAGAAAATGCCTCACAGACATGTCCACAGACCAGTATGATAAAGGAAATTCTGCCGTTGAGGGGTCCTCTTCCCAGGTGTGTCAGGTTGACAACTGAAACTATCTAGCACCAACAGTCTGTGCAGGAGCTGCGAGTGGGCAATGACAGTCAGACGGTGATGAGGGGTTTGATCAAAGGTTATATAGAGAGAAGCTTTGAAAGAAAGAGTGAATTTGTTTTAGCCAGGAGCTCCCAGGCATTGTCCCTGAGGTTAGGCAGAACATCAGGCCCCCGAAGCACTTGTAAGTGTCCACAGACAAGTGGAGCAGTTAGATTTGAGCGTAGATAACCAAATGAAGAATGACCTTGGTAAATACCATGAGAAAGCTAGCTATCAAAATTGAACAAGTGGGCGCATGGAAGAGAAGCCTTAACTCCAAGGGGGCAATCTGGGTGGTCTAAAGGAATCTTAACCAGACCTGGAATTCGAGGGGAACTTCAGGAGGGAGAACAAGGCATTACATCAAGAACTGAAGACCTGGAGGCTGAGAAGACTCTGCTTTTCTTCTTTCTAGATTTGCTATATGTCCCTTGGACAAAGTGACCACTTTCTCCTTCTTCACATCAAACAGACACACCTCTTGTAGTGAAAAGGAGGTAGAGGCGATGATTCTTCCATGGATAGAGAAACAGGAGGAGGATAATTGCATAAATACTTCTAGTGCCCTCCACACAACCCAGGCAGGAGACCTCCTGAACCCTTCACTTCTGAAGCTCACAGTTGAAGGAGCCATACGGGTGGTTAGCCACTGTCTAGCTACTATGCACTGTCTCTTTGTCACTAACCTGGCCTCACTTTCATCCTCATGGTGAGGTATTTCCAGTTTGTTATAAGTGAAACCAACTACCTGCAGACCAAGAGGTCTGTCCAAGCCAAAGACCCTATCCTTTCTTCTGAGTTCCCATCTTCCTGAGTATGCTGTGGGCTGTCTCTGTATAGGATGAAGAGGCACACGCTGATTTAATCTGTTTCAGAAAAAGGGCAGCAGACATTCAGCCTCCACTAAATGTTTGTCATTTAAGCCTTGGCCTTTCTGTCCTTTATACTTTGCTGCCTTAAAGACATTTAAAGAAGGAGCTGGGATGATGGCTCAGTTGAAACAACGTTTGTCATGCAAACATGAGGAGCTAAGTTCTATCCCCAGTCCAGGCATAGTGGCCTGTGCCTCTAATTCCAGGACTGGGGAGGCAGAGACAGGCAGATCTCTGGGGCTTGCTGGCCAGCCAGTCTAGATGAATCACCAATGCTAGCTAGCTAGGTTCGGTGAGAGACTCTGGTTCAAGAGACAACGTGGAAAGTGATTAAGGAACACACCCAATATACACACATATGTACCATACACACAAGTACACAAATATGCACATGTACACACACCACACACACAAACACACATGTCAAGAAATTTAAAAGTATGAAGAAAGAAAGAAGAGAGGAGAGGGAAAGGAGAGAGAAAGAGATGGATATATTTTAAAGAAAGAGTAAGCACAGTTGGCATTAGGGTTATAATCTAATGATGACTTTGCTAAGAGTAGGTTCATCCTGATGTATTTGTGCATGTATGAGTGTGTGTTTGTGTGTATGTGTGGTTGTGTATGCATGTGTGTAGCTGTGTGTTTGTATATTCATTTGTGTATGTGTTTGTATGTAGCTGTGTGTGTATGTGTATATGTGTGTATGTGTGCATATATGTTGCTATGTGTGTAGGCATGTGTGTGTCTGTATCTGTATTTTTGTGTGTATGTGTGATATGTGTGTTTGTGTATATATATCTGCATTTTTGTGTGTGTACATGTGTTTGTGTGTGTATCTGTGTGTGTGTGCACCTGACAAGATGGCACGTGGGAGGCGGCTGTGACTCTCTTTGAAGCACTGTGGTGTCTTGGTTTCTGAGTTTCTTTGATGCCTGAAGCAATGCTAGGTCACCACCACACACAGCCCTGAAGTGCCAGTGTCACATTACAATTAACAGTAACTCTGGTGCCTGTCATCACTTGCTCTGAACAGAGGATCCCCAGCAAAGGCACGGAACCATCACACCTGCTAATTCAAAGGCATTGTGTGAACTATGACAGACTTTGGTGCACTTTTTATGCTTATTCAAATGAAAAGTCTCACGACTTAAATGGAAAGGAAGATGGAAAAAAGTTTTAACACATTTCTGCAGATGAGCCCATGAAGGGTCAACTTGGGAGAAAAAAATGTTGTGTTAGAGAAAGTAATTAGACAGAGGCAGAGAGATAGGATATTAGTGCTTTTACGGAGTAAATGAGGATAAATTCTGTTAATTATGTGACTTTCTCTGGTACTAATGTGATAATAAAGTGCTCTAATTCTGGGGAGGCTTGTCACAATCCCAGCTAAGACATTGACCCTTCCTCTAGGTGAGACCAAGAAGCAGCTTATAACGTTTTCTAGCACAAGCAAGTGATCAGTGTTAAGTAGATTCCCACCCTCCCCATTTCTAGTAGAAAGCTGCAACCCACCATCATCATGAGCCTCTTGGTAAATGGACTGTCTTATTTGAGGCACTAAGGCACTTACACCTGCTTTTCTGTTTAGCTTCTGATCCAATGATTAACAGCACAGAAAAGATCTTACTTGGAATGTTGGTGAAGTGTTGGTCTTCAAGACTTTACTGTTTGAAAATTTCTAAGTGGGAGCTTGAGTTTAGGGGCAGCAGAGATGTGGAACTTGATCATTTGCAAGATTCTGATGGCAATAAAAAACAGATGACAGAGCTTGGGGCGATTCTGACATCTGTGATACTTGAGGATTCCTTGTTCCAGTGAGAAGGGACCTGGGAGTTAACAAGAGAATGTTCTAGAAAGGAGAGCTTGGCATATGCAGAAGTACAGATCTGGAAAAGCAGTGAGGCTGCTGACACAGAGGGGACACTGGTGTAATTGTGCTGTAAGCTGTGAGTCAGAGTGGACGTAAGAAGGTAGGGCTGGGTGGGAGATCATGAAGGAAAGGGATGACTGCTTTGGGGCAGAGGAAGACCTTATTTGTTATAGTTTCTTCATGTAGATAAGCATGTGTGGAAATTGCACCTTGTAATGGCTAAGGACGTGGTATTTCTTGATGGCTATACCTTCCAGTGGCAAAGAACACCTAGATTTTCAGAGAGCGCTGCTCCAGGTCACAGGACCTTCCTCTGAGACTGCATTCAAATTGTGCCTATCCTTGCTATGAGTGCTCTGTGGCAAGGCAAGTCACTTGTTACTTAATCTCTCTTTGATTCATCAGCTTTGTATCTGGAGAACTGGGGCAGAGGTGGAGGGTAGGTGAATGGATAGGGAAGCATGACGATACTGTGAAGATTAAAATAAAGTGTGCACTAAGTATAGTACATGGTACGTAGCAACCTACAGTTGATATGAGCTATGCATTTACTCTGTATTCTTTTACTAAAGCCTAGTACTTAGGTAAAGTATTCAACAGGGCTGCTTTGGAGCAATCTTTTGAAAACAAGTAAAGCATCCATCATCTGAAGGAACATGGAGTTCTGAATCATCTTGTCTAAGAACCATTTTCACACAAGCTTGATCCCACAGTTCAAGGAAACATAAATGAAACCCCACATCTTCCCAGGCTGTTTGCTCTCAGAACAGTCAGGCAGCATCATTATCCTTATATGTGAAGTTTTCTCTATTAACAAGCACATTGGAAACACTCCAGAGGTTCAGGGAAATGGTAGAAGGAGACTGATTGGGGGACACACATGCTATAGGCTTCAAGAAGACCCTGTGTTTTTATCATACCTCTTAGCTTAAATGAGGGAAGAGCTTTGTTAGTGCATCAGACTCAGTCAAGCTTCCCACCATGCATGCGGGAGCCACTTGCAGGAGAATTCCAGAAGGAGAAAAGAAAACTCAAGCAGAGACAGGTAGGCTTATTGTAGCTTTCCACATACCTCTCTAGTGTCTTCTCTGCATAATGAACACTATATTTTAATAAGAAGACAGGATTCATTTATAAACACATCATTTATCTCACCCATGCTGTGTGACTCTTATCTATTTTAAGAGACCACATTGAGTCTATTGGAAAGACAATGAAGAACAGGTGTACATGTAGGTTTGGGATGGGACCAAGGGTGACCCACTCTGGTGGGCCCTACATGTATTGATTTTCATCTGTTAGTCTACAAAAGGGTCAGCCAGAAACTCCAGGGGAGAGAACCCTGTTACTCAGCCTCTATTCTGTGTGTGTGTGTGTGTTATGTGCACACATGTTCATATGTGTATATATAAGTATGCATGCACATGTGTGCACATATATGTGGAGGTCAGAGGTTGATATTGGGGGGTCTTCCTCAATCACTTTCCACCTTATTTTTTTTTTTTTGTCTTTTTGAAACAGAATTCTCCTGTAGCCCAGCTGACCTGGAACTCACTTTGTAGACCAGGCTGGCCTTGAACTCACAGAGATCCACCTACCTCTGCCTCCCAAGTGCTGGGACTACAGGCGTGTGCTCCACCTTACTTTTTAAAGCCAGAGTCTCTTATTGAACATGATGTTCACTAATTCATCTAGTCTGGCTGGCCAGTAAGTCTAAAGGACTATCCTGTCTCTGCCTTCCCAGCACTGGGATTACAGACATATGCCCTCAATCTAGTTTTGTTTTACATGGGTGCTGATGATCCAAACTCAGATCCTCGTGCTTTAGTGGCGAGTACTTTATTGATTAAATCATCTTCCCAGCCCCTCAGCCACTGGTAAAACTTAGAAAATCCAGAGTCTCTATCACACTATTTCACTTCTTCACTGTCAGCTCTGAGTAAAACTGACCATGATGGGGACCAAGAGAAGGGTCGTAGAGGAAGGGTGCAGGACAACATCCTGGGGTGATTCCCTCTGGGGGAAATCTGAGGGCTGGAAAGAAAGAACTAGAAGGAGATGATTACAGACCTCAGAGAGAGAGAGAGGGAGGGAGGGAGAGAGAGAGAGAGAGAGAGAGAGAGAGAGAGACACACGAGGGGGGAGAGAGAGAGGAGAGAGGAGAGAGAGAGAGAGAGAGAGAGAGAGAGAGAGAGAGAGAGAGAGAGAGAGAGAGTGTGTTGGCATGGAGAGGAACCCCACAGCAAGGGTACCACTGTGCGGCTAGCTGGGTGACTGAACCCATGTCTGTCACTTCATTTCCTTGGGCTGCACCAACCTCAGTTCTCCACTGGGGGCAACTTTTTCTAACCTCTCTCATGTCCCTCAGTAGGTTTTATGAAGAGCAAATAAAGACTAGTTACAAAATAATTTTTAAAAGTGAAGCAAAGCAGAGACTGGAGAGATGGCTCAGTGGGTAGGGGCCTTGGCTGCTCTTGCAGAGAACCCAGGTTCAAATCCCAGCACCCACATAGCAGCTAAAAACTGCCTGTAACTCCAGTTCCAGGGGATCTGATGCCCTCTTCTGACTTCTGAGGGCATTGCAGAACATGGGTGCACTTACACTCATGCAGGCAATGCACTCAGACACATGGAATAAAAATAATAAAATATTTTTTTAAAGTGAAGCAAAGCTTTAAAAGCACAGCCTTTAAAAATTCTTGTTGATTTAGTGGAGAATGGTGGTTAGCAGAGCTTAACACCAGTTTGAATACCTCTCTTTGAAATTATGAGATTTACCCACAAATATCAGAAGTTCACGTGCATTACAGTTTCACTTTCCACCTGGTCCAAGTCTATATTAATAGTTTGGCTATGATGAGCCATATCCTGGTTTCGAATCCTGATTCTTGCCCCTCTGATGTGTAGGACCATGATCTTGGCCTTTCTTTTCCCTACCAGTTTCTCTGGCCTTACCATATTCATCTGTGAAATGGAGATACTAACAGACCTCATCTATGAGTCTTGGTAAGCACTCACTGGAATGATTCTAGTGGGTGCTCAGTGCCTGGCACATGCCGAAGAGATGGTGAGATGCTATGTGGAAATGGGAACGAATCCTACCTGACTGAATCAAAATCCAGCTGTGGGTGTCGGAGGTGTCCCAGCTCTGCTCGATGTCCGAACAGCCTTGTGCTTACAAATTTGATTCTCCTTTTCTTTTGCTTCTGGGACCAGATGTTTTCTCTGACCTCTCCCTTCACCCTACACAGCAGCTGCCAAAGGGCTGGGAGGAAAGCAAGCTTGATGCACCATGAGTTCAGTGATTCTTTAAAATGACAAAGCAAAACAAAAGACACATCAGAAGTAAGAGCTACTTTTGTTTTTCCTGATAGAGGAGTCCCACGCAGTGGGGCCACAGGGATCCTTATTTTATTTCATTTATTCCCTTTTTTTGTAAATTTTTAATTGAACTTTTGCATATTTCATCTTAATCATCTTTACACCTCCTTCCCGACTGGCACCTCCCACAGCCACCTCCCCCCTTGAATTCATACATCCTGCCATTTATGTTAAGGCCTATTTATTTATTCATTTTTAAAGACTTGTTTTTATTTTTATTTATGTGTCTGTGTGGATGTATGAAACATGTGTGGGTACCCATGGAGGCCAGAAGAGGGCTTTGGACCCCTTAACTGGAGTTACAGATGGTTCTGAGCTACCCCATTCTAGTTCTTTCAAAGAGCAATCCCATGCAGTGTACTCTTAACCACTGAGACATCACTCTAGCCCAGTGCTGCTTTTATTAACATTTTTTTTTAATTTGAAAATGGGCACAGAGAAGTCTTACCACAGACTCACATATGAATGACTTTGTTATGGTTTAGAACAGGAGATGAAAGCACAGAGCCCTCTCCCAGGTTTGTTTGGTCTGGCTCTTAATTGTTGGGAACATTGGCCCATTTCACACATCCCAACAGATGCTTCAAGCTTCTCCTCCAATGGAAAGATCTGACCGCACTGCTTACATTACCCCATGGAGTCAGGTGGCTGGGGAGAGTTGAGCTGTCCCTGGTGACAAGGTATTGCTCTTCAGTGTACACAATTTCCAGGGCTCTCTGTAGTTCTTCCTGTAGCCTGGTTTACCTATTAATGTTGCCTGCATGGGCTCTGTAGGATCAATCTGAAACACTTAATGAAAAGCCTCCATCAGGGGCTGGCTCAGCAGTTAAGAGCACTGGCTGCTCTGGCAGAAGACCTGGGTTCAGTTGCCAGCACCAACATGGTAGCTAACAATCTTCTGTAACTCCAGTTCCATGGAATTCAATGCCTTCTGACTTCTGAGGGCATTGCATGACACGGATGCACTTACATACATGCAGACACACACTCATAGACATAAAGTAAAAATAAATAAATGAAATAAAATCACCATCATTTCAAAAGTGCATAGGAATTCTGTATGAGGAAATAAAATGTATGTGGGTGCATGTGTATTTGGATTGTAATCAGACTGAGCCTTCCTCATTTGTTCGTTGGAGATTTAAAATGCCCCCAAATTAAAACTTTTTGAGTACCAACTTGAAGCCAGAAGAAGAAAATTCCATACATGACTGTGTGTGATAGGTTGTCAGAATGCAGGTGCACTAAAGATATATAAAATTACTTTCAAATGATGTGTAAAGGTGTGTATAAGATAAAATGAATTTCTTGTTTCGATTTGAGTTCTGTTTTTGAGGCATCTCATTATGTATTTTGGGGTCTCAAGTACTTTGGTGAGGGGTTCTTCTCCTTGTTTCTCTGTCCACATATATATGTACACATAAATACGTATGTTTATGCATGTGAATATATATTCCTGATAAGTATAAGCATATGCTTATGATTGTGACCTAGGAAGCCATAAGGATGATGTTGTGGGGGAATCCTTCCATTTCGTACATGTTCCTTTTGAATCTCCCTTCTGTCATCTGCTTGGTGTAATTGTTTGATCCACATTTCCCTCTCACTTCACCTCAACTTTCTTAGAGGGAAGATGAGAGTCCTTTCCACTTCCCTTCTTCCCCATCTATCAGAGTTCATTTGCCCCATGATCTCTGTTAGGCTGCATAGTGAGTTACGTTCTCCATGGACTCCTCTCTAATGCACTGAAATTTCTAGCAACTCAGCCTCACCAATTTCTTGGTTCACCTATAATAGAAGGAAACTCATTTCTTCAGTCGACTCAAAAGACCTGTAGCTAGCTCAGATGAGGCCAGACTGGCTTGACTGAACACATGTCCATTTCTAAAGCAATCAAACTGGGGACTATGATGTGCTGACCCAGTGACAGACACTCTCTGATCCAAGTATGGCGGAAGTTTCTAGAAGGCAAGGACTCATGAGTGAGGGCAAAGTTCTCCAAAAGGAGAGCAGGGTACTATTATCAAAACAGGAGAAATGGGATCTGGGCAATCAATGATAGGCTCCTTCTACAGTCCTGGGAACCCTCTGGCCTTCCCCGAAAAGCACGTGTGCACGAATTTGCACAGTGTTGCCATATCGACCATCTCTGGGGACAACTGGTTATCATGTCTGTAGGAGAAAATTTCCAAATCCTCCTCTCATTCTAGATATTTTTATTTTCGTAATTAACGACCAATTGGGGGTGATAAAACGAAGGATATTTTAGAATTTATTCCCCCCCACCCCAGGATTTCTAGTTCAAACTGAAGCCATTCAAGAGTGACATGTGGGGAGAGTGACCTAGGAGCTCCAAAGCACCTGGAGAAAGTCTCTAAACTGTTATTATTCATCTGTGAGATTGCATAATTTCATTTTCCATCAGCAACCTTAGGATATCATGAGAAATAGTGCTTAATAAAGTGTCAGGCTCTATTTTGCATTCTGATTTCAAATGATGAATGTCTTTCTGTATTTCTATGGACTAGAACACACACACTTATTGGATTGTTCATACTATGAACTGGGATAATTGAGAGCTCATGAGATTATTGTCAAGCTCTGTGGGCACAATGCTCCCTGGTCATTTTTATTTGAAGACTAGTCCCAAGCTTTAAATCCAAATTAAGGAGCCACTTGTTTATCGGAACCCATCTTGTGTGGCATGTTGGAATGCAGCAATTGTTTGCAATGGAAGCCATTGCTCAAATTAAATTAATTATCCCAATGATATGTGAGCCCGGGGGATGGCAGGCAGCACATGGAGATGCTGCGACTGAGACCAGGGAGCGTGGGCCAGAAAAAGTGAATAGACCAGTGAGGGAGAATTTGAAAAGAGTAGCAATAACTTATAATAATTTCCCTGAAGCTTTCATCCTTAGAAAGCTTTGATACCTTTTTCTTAAGGAAGATCTTTTTCAGCTAAGTCTCCCTCTCTCCTTATCCCTTCCTCTCCTTCCACCCCTTTGTAGAAAAGTGAGCTTGCTTCTTTTCCTTAAAGAGAACATTTGTCAAAGGTCACCCATCGCTGGCCATACTGTGCCCCTTTCTTTCCCTGTGACATGTGCTGAGAATGATTGGGAAGGGATGAGGGAATTTCACATTTCTTCAGAGATTCGACTTAAGTATTTGTGCTAAATTTCAGTGACACCTGATGAGCTGTCCCTTCTCTCCATCTTATCACTCATATAAGATTGGCATTTTTGCTGTCTTTTTTTTTTTTTTTTTTTTTTTTTTTTATTTTTTTTTTTTTTTATTTTTTTTTATATTTTTGTCTCGGCCAGGTCTTTTTTTTTTTTTTTTTGTCAATTGACTACAATTCTCAAGCTTCAGCATGCGCCAGAGTGCTTTGAATGCCTCAGTAGGGCAAATGTCCCAATCACTTCTAAGGAAGATGGCCTGGGTACTGTCATTAGTGAGTTTTCATGGTGGCAGGGGTCGACTGTCTCTGTACTCATCGTGGTTGACATCTAGCAGGTGTTTAGCAAACACTCACTGAATAGAGGAGCAACTGACTGAGGAAATGGATGACCCAATGAAGTCCATGAACAAATACAAATCATTAAGAGTTTTCAGTGTGGAGTTCCAACAAAGTCGATGGCACGGCCTATAGAATTTTAGAGAGGAGAGTTATTCAACACTGTTATTGATGTGGCCCTTTGTCCCTTTGGGTTGAAGTAAATTTTTCTTAAGAATCAGGACATGTTTAACTTAGAGATAATATGTTAAAGTGTGATATTGAAAGTTTCAAGTAGGACAGCAAGGACATCAACGGGTTCTTGTATGAATTATGCATATATGAAACTAATAAATGATCGCAGGCTGAGAGATGGATAACTCTTAACTATACTTGTTGGAATCAAATGGCAAATGTTAGAATGCAGAGACTTTGAGAAGACCAGTCATCATTTTTATTCCGTAAGTTACTCCTTGCAGAATGGGAGAAAACTTCCCTTGACTCTGCTGAATGACATTCACTTTGATTTTTACAACACCAAAGTTATTCATGTCTTTCATGAGAGTATTGCCTATACATGGAAAATTCAGAAAACGTAGAAGAAAGTGAAAAGAAGAGGCAGCTAATCTTTGTGTTATGATTCAGAGTTAGCTGCCATTAATATTTACAACCAATTTAAGTCAGGCATTCATTTGGCACTTTCCACACACAGCTGTCCTGGGTGCCGTGGGAACAGAAAAGTTCCTCAAGTAGAGACAGTGGTGTCACGGCAGGGCAGGCGATGACATAAATAACTGTAGCCATGGCAGGGAGGACCGAGTGTGACAGTGCTGTAACAGTGAAGGAGGAAGTGACTAATTCTAGCTAGGGGCATTTGGGAAGGTTCAGTGTGCTGTGTATTTATGCTGTAGCTGGAAGGGTAAGAGGGATTATGGGAAGATAAGATGGTATGGGAATGATGAGGGCACTTCAGACCCAGGGATGCAGCCGACAGTGAGGATAGGAAGAGACTTCCTGTTCAGGACCCAAGGATCTACTCTATGGCTCTGTGGCTGAAGCAAGGAATACTGGGAGAAGAGAAGGGGAGGAGTGTGCCCGAAAAGGTACACAGTTGACATTGTGAGGCGCTGGCATTGAGAGATGGCTCAATGCTTAAGAGCACTGACGACTCTTTCAGAGGACCTGGGTTTGGTAACCAGCACCCACCTGGTGGCTAACAACTGACAATAGCTCCAGTTCCAGGGGATCCAACACCCTCTTCTGGCCTAGTGGGCATTGCATGACTGGGTGTACTTACATACTTGCAGGCAAAATACTCATATACATAAAATAAAAATAAATAGGGGATGGAGAGGTGGTTCAATGGGTAGGAGCCTTGGCTGCTCTTGCAGAGGACCCAGGTTTAAATCCCAGCACCCACATGGCGGCTAAACAACTGTCTGCAGCTCCAGTTCCAGGGGATCCGACGCCCTCTTCTGTTCTCTGTGGGCATTGCATGACACGGGTACACATATACATGCAGGCAATACACATAAGCACATAAAATAAAAATAATAAAAGATTCACTGAGCCAGCCCCCACAGAGCACCAACAGAGTAATATTTTAAAGGCATTCACTCAAATACTCTGTCCTAAGAGTCATATGTTTTCCTGAGAAAATAAATTAAAATTTTCCTTTTGGAAAAAAATCCTTGAACTAAAATCAGTAGCACATTAGTACAATTAGTGCTGAGCACACACTGTGCTCTCTGGAAGGATTTGCTGAAGTGAATGAGTGTGTAACAAAGAACATTTACACTTCAAAAGTCTAGAAAAAATAGTAAGCTAATATTCTAGGGAAAGTCATGTACCTCAGTTACTGTGGTCTTGATCTTCTTGATCTCTCCACGGCCTTTGCCATCTCCACAGAACAAATTAATATTGAAACTCTCTGAGTCAAGGGACAAGTGAAATCTGAACATCAGATTCTAAATGAATCTGCTCTGCAATTTTAAACACAGGCATATTGAACAATGGCGATATTAAAGCCTTTCATTTTTCAGCTGTGGCTTTTAAAAGAGGTGACTGTGAACTCATCACTACACATAGTAAAACTACACCCTTAAAATGATGCTTGCTGACTTTCCCCAAGAGACCCAGGCTACCGTGATGTTGCTTTGACCCTCATTATCCATTTTGCCTTGGCTCTTTTCAGACTCAACTGCTGATCTTTTCAACAGGTTCAAATGGGTTGGGGGGATCACACAAAGGTCATGAGCAAAATGGAAACATACTCAAATTTATAATTAAGACGATTCGAGTTCAAAGTACCAGAAATAGTTATGTTGGCCTTAGCCCTAGTTTTGAATAAATATGGCAATGATGATGAATGCAACCACGCATTGTCAATGATCTACATCCGCATCGCAAGATGTACATCATATATATATACACACATGTACATGTATATCTGACATCTACGTTTCTTTTGATATATACTTTGTAATGGAATTTAATTCAGATTCCATAATGCTTAATACATTATCTGTTAAATAAGAACAGAATCAGAACTCCATAACTATGGGGAGGAGCATGAATTACTATGTGCAAAGCATAAGGTCTTAATAAGATCTGGCACTCAGCTTTTCTATAACAGCTACTAAGTTGAAGTAGTAGGCCCCTCCTGCTTCACCCTTTATGCCTGTCTGAGGTAGGACATTCTTACTGAGGTGATCAGTCAGTAGCTTGTACATCTTTTCCATCCTGGGCAAGACTTTGCACTGGTAACCCAGAAGTGTGAGGCCTGATACTTCTAAAAGCTGTCCTAGGTCTGTAGGAGTACTGTGAACCCCAAGTCCTTGTCAACCATGGTCCTTGCCATGAACTAGTTTAAGACAAATGTTCCTCCATCTGAACCCCTGTCAGCCCCAAGAAGGGCAGACAAACCCTTGGTTTTGTTATCTGTCATAGTTCTGCTGTGTATCAAAACAGTAAAATGATTTCAAGTACCTTCTCAGGGCCAGTTTGAACTTGAACACACTTTGGCAAGAAAGGCTTGGTACTTAGGAGCATTGCAGCAGAGTCTCCCTGACACTGACTTTCTTCTCTACCATTGGGGTCTTACAGGTTTTCAGTTCTAAAATCCCTTCTCATCAAATGGTCAGGAAACCCTGCCAGGAGAATCAGCTGGGCCAGGTCAGCAGGAGTCAGTGTGAAGCCATGGCCCCTCCCTCTCACATCCCTCTGGTCACTGGCTCTCTTCCTCTCTGGCTAGCCTGACCCTTTTTCCCACCTTTCAGATTTGAATTCTAGCATAAGAACTCGATTTGCTGAGGGTCTTCTTCCTTCAAACTATTTTTAAATTCTTTAGTCTGCTGCTATTCTATTCCAACACCTTTTATTCCTCTTCAATTCTTGCCACTAATTATGTCCTCCTTCCACAGCCAAACTCTCAGCTCTGAGGTAATGAATCCTTTTCAAGTTGATCGTGTATATCTCTTTAGTCTGAGCACACGTTCCAGAAATGCCTAAGATCCAGGGGATGTCAGCCAGGGAAAGTAAACTTCTTGAAGTCAGTGACTAATAATAGAGGCAACCACAAGCTCTCCCTCTGGGATCCCCAAGACAGAGGTGTGGCTTGATTTCAGTCTACCTCCTACTGTGGGGAAGGCAGAAAGGCACTGGCTCCTCATGTGTGTGGAGGCCCCCACACACATGATGGTCCCTTTTTCTGCCCTGTTCTCCTCAGGCCAGGACTGTGGGTATTAAGTAAAGGAGGCTTTTAGTTCATGCTGCTTTTGGTATCACAAGAGATTGGCCCTTGCTTAGGTCAGCCTCCTCAGCCTGCCCTTGTGGCCTCTCTGGGATCTTGACTGAATTCTGAGTATCATAGTTTGAGATGAATGAAATGTGAAAGTTTTCTTTGATATTGAAAATGGAGTTGTCTCTGTTTTGGCTTGCTCTGTTTTCCATGGTGGCATGCAACTCTCCTTTACCTTGTGGTGGCGCTCTGTCTGTGAGAACCACCACGAGGGCATTTCTGAGACAATTTCTGTTAGGGATGGGCCTTTCTCATTAAATACTTTCAATTTGGGAGAATCTTTTTACTCCTGGAAAGACTTTCTAGGTTGTTTTGGCCGTAAGTCTGGCTGCAAGGCAAAGGTAATGCTATAGTCTATGTTGCGTCCAAAGAAGTCATTTTAATTACAAGGCATTTCCTTGTCCACCCTCTGGAGCATGTGGGGGAGCTGCTTGATCGCCCCCATAAGGGAGCCCACATTTGTTTCTGGGCAGCTGTTTCCTGCTTCAGGCCAGAGTGTGTCTCCTGTGTACTGAATAGCTCTGGGAAGGGCTATCTGCTGCCTTGCCATCTGTGGACATAAGTCAGGGGAACTTTCAGGGAGTCTTGAGATCACAAATGGGGTTTTATGTCTTGGTTTGGTTGGGCCTTGATGTGTCCCTTTTCTAGCCTGGGCATTATGAGAACATCTGTGAACAAGTAAACGTGATTTTTCAGACTTTGAGTTGGGAGAGGTAAAAGCTCAACGTGCTCAGCCCAGATCCACTGCAATGTTTTGCATAACAATTAATGATGTACAAGCTGTTGTCTAAAGGACAGTTTTACTACACACGCCCTTTCAGTTCTGACTAGCTGGAGTCCTGATGATTTAGGTCCCTAACTCTTCCCTTTGGGTAACGCTGCCAATAGTCATTTTTGCCTTTTCTTGCTGATTATCTCTGGTGTTTTGTTTTCTTTCTGTGGGTCATTCAAGGAATCCTGTGGTTCTCACTAGGCACAAGGGACTTTGCTTTTTTTTAAAATTAAAAAAATATTTTATTTATAAATATATTTTATTTTTGTGTAAGAGTGTCATGCAATACCCACAGAGGTCAGAAGAGAGCGTCGGATTCCCCAGAAGTTACAGAAGGTTGTAAGCTACCATGCAGGTGCTGGGAATCAAACCCAGGTCCTTTGCAAGCGCAGTGAGTACTCTTTAACTGCTAAGCCATCTCTAGAGCCCCTGCTTTTTTTTTTTTTTAATTAAACTATACATTTATAGAGAAATAATACTTTTCATATGTGAGACACTTGGCATCTCTTCGTCTAAGCAGTGTGCTCCTGTTCTCCTGTTGGGATCAATATGGCGGTGAGCATTCCTGCTGCCTCTGTGCCAGGAATGGTTTCTAACTCTAGCTATACTGCTTTATTAAATGCTTCTTAGTGTTCTAAAATAGGTTCCAGGGCTGGAGAGATGGCTCAGTGGTTAAGAACACTGGCTGTTCTTGGGGAAGACCTGGGTTCGAATCCCAGAACCCACATGGCCGCTAACAACTGTCTGTAACTCCAGTTCCAGAGGATCCGACGGCCTCTTCCAGATTTTCCTTATCTCCAACCCAAGCTTGTTTGTCTAGTATATTCTTCTGTCTTTTTTGTAGAAATCTCCAATTACTACTTAAAGGAAGGATCTAGATTCTATTTAGTTGTACCACTGCTCCCAGGTCCCAGGGCATATGCTGAGTGTCTGGAGATTGTTTGTTGTTGTTGGTTGGTTGGCTGATTTTGTTTTCAGTATCCTCATGTAGAAGAGTCTGTTGGTTAATTAACTTTCTGGAGTCCAGAACTTTTGCTTTCTAGTCTGTTGCTAGTCACATGGAAGGCCTGTTCAAAATTCAAAGCAGATATTGAAAGTATTGCATGGTAAAATCTATAGAGTATTATCTGATCAACACATTTGTTTTACAACATTTGTGTCTGGTTCGGTTATTTCAATAATGGGCAAATGTCCTGTGTCAGCCTGATTGACGAACCTATACACAACTTTGAATAGGGTGTCACTTCTGGTTTTATGATTGTCACTTTCCTTGATTGAAGTGGTGGACTAAAGAGTTCATGAGCTCAAGAGCTGAGCTCTTGCTGGATTGGCATGTGAGGAGCTGATAGCACATTGGAGAGATCAGACAACTGCCTGTCAGCACCTGTGGAATGTCAGCACCTGTGAATTCCAGCTCCGCTAGCACAGCCCCTCCTGATCTTCATTTTTCCCATATGTAAATGAGGAAGTTAATCTAAGGAGCGGTAAAGGTCACTTTAAAAGTCCTGTAATTTGGCGTGGGGTGATGGGTTAAGAGCTCTTCTTGCATAAACATGCATGCGTGAGTTAAGACCATCCAACATTCATGTAAAAAGCTGGGTATGGCCATGCCTGTTCCTGAAACACCTGTGCCACTGTGGAGGGAGAAGACAGAAGAGGTTTGTTGGGGCTTGCTGGCTGAGTAACAGTGAGCTCCAGATTCAGTGAAATACACTATCTTCTCTGAAATGTGATACAGCAGGACCCTGCACCTCTCCTCTGGCCGCTATGTGCATTCACGAATATGTGCAATCTCATGCACGTAGACACATAAACCACCCACACATATGAACCACATATGCACATACAAAAGCACTGTAATTCATGGAAGATGGATAATATGACTAGTCCTCGTGGTAATTTTGGAAGATTAGTTTTGAACTATAACTACATCCATTATTTTTTTGCTGAGTCTTTGTGTGCTGTCTTTCTAGTGGGTTTACTCATTCCTACCATGCCTACCTTACAGGACTTCTGGGAGGGTTCAGTGAGATCCTGGGAACTTTAATACTTTGGATAATAACACAGTGAATGAACACAGATGACATTATTCCTGTTGAAAGTTAGCAGAAAGGTGTTGGGTTTTTTGCTCCCCTACCCATGTTACTCCTCAAAAAAAGAGATAAGTTAAAAAGGGAGTTTGATCCCAGGGTTTATGGAACTCCTTGGAACTCTACAGGGTCAATAGCAGCTTTGTCCTATTGTCCCCAATGGTGGTCAGTTTCCCACCATTGGGATGAGGCAGCCATGCTTCTCCTGACAACACTTTATCAAACATACCTGCCACACAACATGTGGCAATTCGTTAGACAAAAGTGAGGTTTTGTGTTACAGTAGCCTCCACTTGTTAAAAGCCTCTTGGAATCAGAGATCTTCTGCATGGGCCAGCAGACACCAGACATGCACGTGTCCCCAGGTTCACAGATGCCTTATATGTCTAGCTTGATTAAATCATCCCCCAAATTTGTGTGTCACATCTGACTTCATCTCTCAGTGAGGGTATTTTTTAACTCCTCCTAACGCCTCTGAGTTCCTTTAAGAAAGTGTGATTCGAAAGGATCAGATACTTGGCTTGTACTTAAGGGAAAACTTTGAAAGAATTCCTGAGGCCCTCCTGGGGTAGGACTGGCTTTCTCCAAAAGAATTGGCTCTTCAGAGCGTCTTTGCCACATAAGGGCTTGTGTGGGGCCCAGGCACCAGTTGACGGCTGTCTTACCCATGACAGATGGTCAGGACTTCAATTTCAGCAAGTGATCTACTGCTGAGGGGGTGAGCGGGGGACTCTGCCAGCAGGCCAAGTGGCGGGGCAGCTTAGGGTAACCGGGATCCGGTGTGTGCCCGGCATAACTTTTGTGCTAACGATGAGCTGCTGACAGGCGCCTCATCCCAGCTCATCTCTGAGGCAGAAGATCCCCAGCTCCCTTGATTCTCTTTCTCTCTGGCAGAGACAATGTCCTGTTTGCCTGTCTTTCAAAACCCATTTTGGCACCAGATGGAACCCCTTGTGGTGACTAGCAGTTGTTGGACTTGAAGATACCAGAGGGTGTGCTGACAGCTTCTACTGACACGACCTGAATCTGGCTGTCAGGCCTGGGCTCAAATGGCTTAAACACACACAGGCGGCAAATATTATCAGCCATGGGGAGGCAGGCAGGGGGGCCTTTTGGAGGGGGACTGGCAGTGTATCCCTCCACAACTTGGTGATGCCTCATAGAGATAATAATCCTGGCTCTTCCCCTTAGTGAAACCATTGCTTTGCTCACTCTTATTAGCACAATTGCTACGATAGTACAATTACCGTCAGTGAAGCAATTAGTGTTACTATCTTCACTACACAACTTCAGATCATCAAAGCTTCTGTGATGGCATTGGTGGTGTGATGGTTGACAGCCCCATCCCTGGGACCCGCCCCATTGGAAACTAGATTCTATATTCACATTTGTTTGCTTTGTTCTCATGGGTAAAATAGGGTTTGTAGCAGGGAGCTGGTAGTTAGAAGGGTGAAATGGAAAAGGGTTTGCTGTTCTCAGCACCGTGCTAGGTACACATTAAGCATGTATGACTGCCATCTCCACCGTGCTGACCCATGTCAGGCACTACATAGCCTTGTGAATACACATTCTTATTATGCCTATTTTATAGATAAGGACAGTTGAGGTTTGGCCTCATGTCCAAAGTCCCATGGGTAATACTAGGTGCAGTTAGTATGTATGTGAATCCCATACTGATTATTTCTATAAAAGCTGTGGTTTTCCACCATTACCACATCACACCATACTAACTCTCATTGTGAATAGAATTATAACTAGTCCTGTTTGGAGCCTGGCCTGGTTCATATATACCCTTTTAAGTAGCTGTACTGCAAAGAAGCAACTAGTTTTCACGTCAGGCAACGTAGAACCAAGCCCCAGTTATACGGGTTCCCATTATCACTAGCTCTACCACATTTAATGGTGTCTGAAAGCCATGTGTGTATCAGTTGAGTCACCTTCTGAGGCTCAGAGGAACAGGACAGTGCAAGTGCTCTGTAGAAAGAGGACCCTAATGAGTCAGTGACTGGACACCTGGCCTGTGCAGGGGCAGAGCTGCTCTGGACATGGGGAAGGCAGTGTTGATTTACCACACACAGCTGAACTTAAGCAGCGTTCTGTGGGTCATTTATCCTGGAGAGAAGGTTGCTAAGCTTTGGCCTCTGTGGAGAGGCCCTGAAGTAGGGGTGAAGGATTATCAGAGGCCTACCCTCCCACTGATGGGCTTCTGAAGTGAGTCAATGTTAAAAGATTCATTTTAGGAAGATGTTTACATTGTAACAGTCTCATCATTTTCATTTGACAAACGTCATTGCTTCTCTTTGATGCTCCCACATCATCTTCTCATCCTGGAAGATTCTAAGAGACTGTAGAGAACAGAGATTCCTCTGGGATTAGTATTCAAAAGGCGATTGAGCTTGCTGAGTCTTCATGTGGCACCTTTATGATAGAAGACTGCAGGGTTACCTTGCTGATACTGTTCTCAAAACTAACTTCAGATGGAGGAATCATGGAGAGATGGTTCTTCCCAAGTTATTTGTATTGAGTTGGCAATTTAATTATAGTGTAGCCTTGAAGTGGAGAGAAGGTAAAAGAGAATTAAGAATTTAATTGGCCAATGTTTTTGTTTCTTTTAAAATATTTATTATTTTTATTTTATGTGTATGAGTATACTGCCTGCATGTATATGAGTGCACCCATGTCGTGCAATGCTGTGGAGGTCAGAAGAGGGCTTCGGATTCCCCTGGAACTGGAATTAAGGATGGTTAGTAGCTGCCGTTTGGGTGCTGGGAATCGAACCAGGGTCCTTTGTAAGAACAGTCAGTGCTCTTAACCTCTGTGCCATCTCTCCAGCTCCTCTTTGTTTTGAGTTAAAAAAAACAAAGGATCTCTCTGTAGCCCCAAGCTGGCCTAAATCTCACAGAGCTCTGCCTGCCTCTGCCTCCTTGTGCTGAAATGAAAAGTCTTGTACTACCATACCTGACCATATTTTTTTTTATTTTATGTGTATGAGTGTTTTGCCTACATGTATGTAAGTGCACCCATGTCATGCAATGTCTGTGGAGGCCAGAAGAGACCATCAGATTCCCTGAAACTGGAGTCATGGACCACTGTTAGCCATCATGTGGGTACTGGGAATGGAACCTGGGTCTTCTATAAGAGCAGCTAGTGCTCTTAACCACTGAGCCATCTCTCTAGCCCCTGACCAGTGTTTTAATGCATTCTGATATTTTTAGAGTTGAAGTCTGTAGATACATTTAGGCCTAAAAGTAAAGGGGATTGCAAAACATAGATGGACATAAGAATCCTTTATTTTTCCTAAATAAAAATCAGATGGAAGGGTTTAACTGAGGTGGTCAGGATGCCTGGTCTAACATGATGCTGTTCATACCCTCCGCCCTTACATGATGGAATTGGATAACCACAACAATTACATAGTGTGATTGTGTCACGTACCAAACATACCAAGAAATGTTTGGGAGTTAAAGTTGATCTACCAATGTAGGGGGGATTTCTCTTGTCCATTGGAACTGTTGGCCATCTTAAAAGTGAAACCCGCTGATCTTACTACAGAACCAGTTCAGAAACCAAGACGTGTAATGAGGCAGGAAGGTCTGAGCTCAATCACAAATAGCTTTTGTTTACAGCAGTTGTCTAAGAAAAACATTCAGGAGATATTGGAGAAGCTGGAAGGGTTTAATGACTACGTGAATTCTCCCTACTCCTCCTGAGGCTGCTAATTAGAACATTTTATTTGAAGACGCAAAGATTAAAAGTATTCACCATATTCTTGTATTTATCCAGCACTCATTTTGCATTCATCATCTGTGAACTTATAGAGCTTAAATTACATGTTGTGCTTGGGGACTGTGGGAATTCTCAGACAATTACATCCAATTGGAGCCTAGCTTAGATTAAGGTGAAGACCTTCTCTCTGAGTGAAAATACTTCCTTGGGAGTTAGTTCCTTTTTTGTGAGATCTGTTGGCAGCACTGAGGGCTCCCTTCATAAGGAAAGTCTACTCTGAGTGCAATATGAAGACTTGGGCCTTAAGCATAATAATGATTTTTTGATACCACTCTGAATATTTCAGGAAAAGGATAAAGAAAATAGAATGAACAACCTGGAAATGATTTTCTACTTCAACTATCCTGTTCGGATTGAAAAGCTAACCATGGTCCTTTGCTTCTTCACAGGTTCTTCTTGAAGTTTTTCCTTAAATGCAACCAAAATTGCCTAAAGAATGCAGGAAACCCACGTGATATGCGGAGATTCCAGGTGGGTCCCTCTCCCTTCTCTTAAATCTCAGTAATAACATGAACGGGAGGAGATGGTGAAAAGTCTTAGGCAGAAGACATGGAGTACAGTCATTCTCTAGAGGTAAAGAGCAGATGAGGCCCGTGGTCCCCAGGTGTCTGCAATCTAGGAGTTGTTTTTGTTAGACAAGAATTGGGGTGTACCACCTGCGCCCATTGACGAAGGCAGATGTGTCCTTAGAGCCTAGTTTGGGCTTCCTGAATGCACTCATTGATTGAGAGGATCATAAACCAAGTCAATTACATAGAAATAATGCTTTCCTTCTCTAAAACTTTTCAAAGTAGAACTCCAATACATAAGAGTTTTCATGCCATTCAAAGCATGAACGGCACGCTAACCTCACAGAATCACCCGTGTATCCAAAGGCCAAAGACCTAAAACCAAATGGATTGACTTGTAAAACACAGGTGTGTAGGTTTTTAGGCAAGGTTGCTGAATTCTAGACATAATGCTTTTCTAGCTTCAAGGGCTGATAATCCCCGGGGACCTTGTTAAACTACTGATTGAGGTCAGAGGTGGGACTGGAATTCTACATTTCTAATGAGCTCCCAGGTGGTGTAGAGCCAGAGAACATAACTTGCGTCGCAAAGTTAGGACCTTTCCTTGCATTGCTCTCCATCTTTATTGTGAAGCTCTTAGCAGCATCAGTGTTGACATGTGCTTGTACAGTATGTCAGAGAAACAGCTTGGTGTTGAAAGGATGCGCTTATGTCTGTTGAGTCCGTTTAGAGTGTCGATTTCAGTGTATGTTCTGAGAGGCTTGTGAAAAATTTTAGCTGCACAACCTCTGAGGAGGAAATAGAAAGATGGTTTTGAGCATTGACTATACATATCAATATTTTAGGCTACAAGATTATTTTTTTTTCAGAAGTGAGGCTTAGTAATCTCAAATTCAGTGGAAAGATGAAGTTCTCTCCTGTTATCTTGAAGAATTTCTATAAAATCTTCCTAGCCTTAACACTTTTTTGTCTTGATTAATGGGGCCAATCTATAAGGTCATAGATTTTTGAGGTCTGTTTCCTGGGTCAGCTCCTATGTCCAAGTTGGTTTGCTTAGGTGTCCCCATTCCCACACAGGACTTTGTTGAGCTGGGATGAGCTTTGCAATGAAGCTGGTGAACCCATTTGTGTGCTGCTGCTGTTTTCCAAAGCGCCTTGAAAAATGACATTAGGGTTTTGCTATGCATAATCTTATAGCTTGCTGTGGTCTTAAGATGAGCCGTGTATCTCTTCTGACCAAGCTAAGTAATGCAGAAAGAAGATATCCAGGCTAGAGATGATTTATGTCTCAAATATATCTCATGATTTTCCCAGTATTGACTATTCTGTATCCCTCAGGGCAGTAGAGTTGAGATGGGCTTTAGTGACACTGGGAGCCTCAAAGAACATTTGTGTAGAACTTCACAGGACCTGCTAATGAGATGTGGGTTTTAAGAATATAGCACTATGTGAGGCAGGAAGCTAGTTCAGGTTATTCTTTGCGATAGTGTCTAAAAGTCTTTATTCTTTTGCACATAAAATCATTATTTTTTGTTTAATGAAAGACTAGAGAGGAGAAGAGACATGAGTTAGATTTCTGAACAGTCCTGTAGTCTTTGGAATCTTAATTCCCTCATCTTTAAAATGAATAGCGATGATTCTGCTTATTTCAATATATCTGAAAAAGGAATATAGAAATGATAAAACACAAATGTAAGCCTTTGGAGAAAAATCCTCATTATAAGTTGAATTTGGTTTAGTTTAGCCTAAGGTTCTCAACCTGGGAACAAATAATGTTAGACTAGATAATCCCTCTGGTTGATGGTGGGGTTGTTCTGAGTGCTGTGGGATGTTTAGAAGTGTCACTGGTCTCTGCCCACTGAATAGCAACAGAGAGAGATCCACTTCTCTCAACTTGGTAATCAGTTTGTCTCTAGACATTACTAAATACCCCATGGTGGGGAAAAGAGATGTAAAACTGTTCCTGATGGAGTGGAATTTGTTCTTTTCTATATTTGATAACCTTTGACATGTCCCTGATAATAGTGTTAGTACTACAAAAAATGCATTGTTTGATTAGCATGAGAGCCTTCTGACAAAGGTCCATACTGACCTTCAAATACACATGCTTTCTATGAACCTTCCTAGAGCTTTTGCCTGTGACTCCCAAACAGATTCTAAAATAGACAGAACCCTGTGACTCTGAAGCAGATTCTAAAATAGAGTTTTCTCAAAAGCAGCTGCTACCTCAGCCATCACAGAGTCCATTCCTGAGTTAAGAAAATCTGTCTTTGCCAACCATGATAAACTCTTACCGGAGCTTAGGTTCAACTTCTTTGTATCATCCACTCATTGCCTTTTGGGAGAGGTTGCGGAAACCTCTTGTGGGATGAATAGTCTCTCATATTGTATCTCTGTACATTTATACATTTGTGTAGATACCATTCTGTACACTTAGCATTTGGTCTTAGGCTACAAGTTATAAGTATGGGGACATTTCTGTGATCAGGAGTGATGAGTGATCTCAAGAGTGTTAGAACCGACTGGCAAAGGTTCCTTGTCTAGTCTTTCAATGTTTCTCCAGTCTTTTTTCTTCCATAATTCTTATTCGACCTTTGTCTGCATCATTTCATACTGATGGTAATAACCTCCATCTGAAATCCATCTCTCTTCCTTAAATTGTGTGGCACCATTCATTTCTACGTGACCCCTTTCAAGGGATGCTATCTGTGTCTATCTTTCCTGTGATGATGGTACTCCCAGGTGTCTTCCCAAGGACAGGCTTCTGAGTATCTCCTTGGTTTCTAGCACGACAGCCACTCTTTGAGAAGTGAGGATTATAGGCTAAAGGTCTCTAAGACTTGGCTCTTTCTCAAACCTTAACTAAGCTCACGGGCCTTACCCTGAACTCATTGTCTCCCTCATTTATTTCTTCCTTCTTTATTAACCGGGCTGCTTCTCTCTTTCCTGCAGTTGTTCACTTCTAACTAATTTCATGAAGTTTTTGGCAGATAAGAACCAGTTTATACCAGTGTCTATGTTCGGTGCATTCCATATTCATGTGCATAGATGCATGTGTCTGCCTTTATGTGCATCCATGGACATTAGTGATAGTGATGATGATGAAGCTAAAATTTACTGGTTACGTATTTTGTGAGTGGCATTATCTGAAGTATTTTATGTGGGTTACAGATATTGTTACAGCATTCCTGTTAAGGACGTGCAAATATGGATTGTTCCCATTTACAAATGAGGAAGCAACCTTAGAGCACTACAGTAAAGTAGTTTGCTCAAAGTTACACACCTACTAAGTGGTAAGGTGGACGTTGAACCCACACAATGTGACTTTGATATTAGCTGATACTTTGAAACAACAAAGAAATCCTCTAGAGTCCATAGGTAGATACTTTGTGTGGTAATAAGGAGATAGGTTAGCATCAAAGGGCAATACCAACATCCTAAGGATAAGTTCCTGTACCCCAGAAATGCCTGAAGGGTTTCCAAAAGAGACCTCATATGTGAGTTTGAAGCCTCACTCAAATTCATCACACAGGGAGGGGATTTGTGTGGAAAGGGGCAAGCTCTGTTTCAGAGGGGAGCCACAGCCCTAAGAAATTTCTCTCATGGGAAATTTCAGAGCAGTAGCTGTTATCAGGCGCTGAGTCTCTCTCCCCAAAGGCAGTCTGCACCAGTTCTCGAGGGCAAGAAATCCTTTGCCTGCTTGGTGCCTGGGTGGGGCTGTCTTCATGTTTTGGTTGTTAGCCTTAGCCTTTAACGGCTGTGCTATCCCTCCAGCCCAAGTGGAGCTGTTTCCAGATGTCCAGAAGACTGTTAAAAAATTGTACAGGGGCTGGAGATATGGCTCAGTGGTTAAGAGCACTGGCTGTTCTTGCAGAGGACGTCGGTTCAAATCCCAGCACCCACCTGGTGGCTAACAACTTTCCATAACTCCAGTTCCAGGGGATCCGACATCCTCTTCTGTCCTCCATGGACATTGCACGGCACAGGTGCACTTAACATATATTCAGGCAATACACATATAGACATAAAATAAAAAAATCAATTAAAAAAATTGTACAGAGGTTCTTAAATCTTAGGACCCAATCAAGTGGAGAGGCAGTGCTCCTGACATGGATTGGAGGTTCATTATGAACAAAGATTAACATTTCTACCTTTTGTTTCAACTTGAAAATCTAGCTTCATATAATTTATGCTCTTGCTGCCTGTGAAGAGAACTCTGATATGCCTTTTCCATACCAATGATACCGAAAAGGCTGAATCCTGGAATCAGTTATGGATGCGGCCTCCTTGGCCTGTGCAGTGGCTCTTGCCAGCTGTCCCTGATGGTCCTCTCTTGTCTTATTCTGTATGCTTCCTAGGCCAAGCCAGATCTTCATACAACCAAGCCAGAGCAGGTCTCCTCAGAACATCAATCAGTCAGGGACCCATGTAGGTGGCTGAGGGAGATGTGAGGACATAAGTATGGTTGTGGATCTGATACGTAAAGACATTCTGTCAAGCAAGCTCAATCTCACAGTGGCTGGGCTTCTAGTGGATAAACAGAGACTACTTAATTACACAGGTCATGTCAATTACTGTGACCTGAGTGTTCTAAAAAGAATTAATCACTTTCTGCAAAGCTCAGTTGTGTCAATACTTTTAGGCAGTATGGCATAAACCCTGTAGAGAATCTACTACAATTTTTTTGGAAATAATAGGGGTTTTCTTTCTGAAATCCTTAGGCTGTGGTTAGGCTAACACTCTTACTTAAATACACAGTGGATACAGGCTTCGTTTAGTTGTGGGGGAAGGACAGAGGAAAGAGAGAGGGTAAACTGGGGCTAGAAGCAGCCTATGACAGAGGGAGCAATTCAATGTGACTAAATGAGCCCGTTTCTTCATCTTGACAGTAAAAAGATGCTAATGTTAAGGGACCGTGTTAAAGCCATGTCACAGCCCGGCTTTTAACTGACAGGAGCCAGACAATTCAAGGTTAAGATTGAAATCCTTATCCACAGCTTTCTTTGTTGGGACTGGCAGAATGAGAGTGGTGAGGGGAGGGACAGGAATTGGGTTCGAGTCGTCATCGTGGTAGACCGTATAATACCTGGAGACTGAAGCTGAGTATAAATTTCCAAATTCATCTTCTCCCTTCAGCACAGCTTTTTGATAGGCTATAAATCTGCATTCATATATAAATACTAGATCTATGACAACAGTATATATGAATATAGATATAAGATATATTCATTCATTCATGTGTGCATTCACTGAGCAGTATTTATTAAAGGGCTAGGTGGTAAGTCTATAATGCTGAATGCAGAGATATAGTCTTTGCTGTAATGAAACCAATATTTCATTGTGGATCTATTTTAGGATAATACTAGCTACTGTAATGCATAGACCAAAGAATGCATAATGGCTCACATATAGTAGGCACACATTGGTGTTCTTGCCTTGATGAATAGATCTTGCCTTCCCAATCCCTTAGACTGTTGTCTTGGAGCCAGAGGGCAAAGGGTGCAAGAAGAGGTAGATAGTGTCTCCATATTCTTGGCTTAGAAATGGTTCTTGTCAAACCTGCTCACTTTCCATTGGCTAGGAGTCAGTCACATGACGATAGCCACTGGGAGGATTTCCGATGCCCTGTGGTACAGTCCAGGAAGGAGAAAAAATGAATGTATGCTTCAACTAGCTGTCACATTGAAGACAAGCAAAAATGAATAATTATAAATAATTGGAAATTATAGTTATTGCCACAAAGAATATGAATCAGGATATTATGAGAGCGAGAAAAAATTGGAGTTTGGAATGGCATCCTACCTTGAAGTATGTGACTAGAGAAGGTGGCATTAAGCTAAGAGCTTAATCTCAGAAGTACAGCTAGTTGCTAGTCTTTCATACCCATGGATTCTGCTTCTTCAGGGTCAACTACCTGCACATGGGAAATATTTGAAAAACCCTGCATCTGTTCTGAACATTCTTTGTCATTCTTCCCTAAACACACAGTATGACATAATATTCACAGTATACTTAACATTCTAAGTAGAGATTGTTCAAAGTATATGGAGGTATGTGTAGGCTATATGCAAATACAACACCATTTTAAGGATCTGAACGTCAGGTGTATGAGGGGATGTGTGCCCTGAACCCAATTCCCCACCAGTACCAAGGAATGACTCTAAACTGTGCTAGGAAAAGTCAGAAAAGGATCCTGAGCAGAAGGAGCACCAAGCACAAACTTATGTTTATCAGAGATGACATTCTTCTCCCACATAGTCACAGGGGAGAAAAGAAATCATCAGATTATTTGCCCCACATTTCTACCAAAACATGTTTTCCTTTCAAAACTGATGGCATAGGATATGACATGGAAAGGCAACGCTCTTTTTTTTTTTTTTTTTTAAGTGAATTAAAAATTTTTGGGGACAGAGGGTGACCATGTTCACTATCCAGTCCTTTCTGCTGGGGTGTGCTTACAGCATTCTTGAAATATACGCCCAACCTCTGTGGTTTCAATCTGTTTTAAAGGCACTTACATAACGAGGCGAATATTCTCACCCCTCTCTTTCTTCCTCCCCACCCTCCACCCTCTGCCTCAGATGTACTTATATTGTTTTGACAAATAGCACATCTTGCAATTAAATTCTTTCCCAACAGAATGCTAGGAGCCTAAACTGCTTTCACTACTTTCATGCAGAATAATTTTGAGATCTACCATGCTGATTAATTATACTGAAAGGCACTCTAATGATAGTTTCAGAATACGGGATTAATTCACATAGCATGGTAGATACAAAGGGGGAATCTTCAACCCAATCTATGAAACCATCATAGCTTACTGGGAAGATGTGTATCTTGGCATCAGCCTTGTTGCTGAGCCCTGGCCAGGAGTATGCATCCCCGAGAGGGGATTTTCAGGAACAGTATTCGATGAGGTGGCCGCCTACTTAGAAGTGTGTTGTACATTAAGTACAAATGTGAAATGCATTAAAGGCAGTTGTGAAGTGTTTGGTTTGATCAGTGATTACCACTGGCTGTTGGTCCTGTGGATGCTTCCAATTACTGGGACTTACCCACTGAAACTATTCCTATATTCTACTTTTTAAACTTGTAATGCATCAAGCTCTTGTATGTCAGATGCTGTGCTCAGTATCACACCTCTGGAATCAACTTGGGCTTCTATCACTCTTTCTCTTGTTCACTTTGCTCCATTCAAGCCTGCTGACGTTCCTTCCCCTCCTTCATTGGACTTCCTTGGATATACACAACTCATTCCTCGGGATCTTGCCACTCACTGTTCTATCTGCCTGGGAAACCTGTCTGCTGCATCATTACATGACTAGGTACTTACTACTCAGATCTTGGGCAAATTGTCACTTCCTAAGAGAGACCTTCCTTAATCACCCAGTCAAAAATAGTTCCTGTTAGAGCCTTCCAGGCTTCTGGGAACTTACTATTATGAACCTACAGCAATGGTATCAGTATGTACAAGACCCACGGAAACTCTTATCAGACAAAAACCCAGCATAGAACTGGGGAAACAGGCAGGAGGCCCCAACTTTAGTCCAGGAACTATTGGCAGCTGATCACTGCTGGGTCCGGGAGAGTTGATCTTCTTGAAGGGAGTGATGCTAGATAAACTCAACAGGCTCTAGTGGATGAATCCACACCGAGGGGCATCTAGGGACACAAATTTGACTTGATAAGCCTTAACATATATGACAGAATGAAGGAAATCCAGTGGACCATCTAGGGAGGGATGTAGATAGAGGAGGGAGCTTAAATATAACTAAGATGTATTGTATGAAATACACAAAAATTCAGTAAAATATACTGAAAAAATAGCTCCTGTTAGATATTACTTACTTCCGAGTTTTCTTCAAATGTACTACAATCTAAAATTTGCTTTTATTATTTACCTATTGATTCTTTTGTCTGTGTCTCATGTGAAGACAGTTCTTCGATAAAAATTAAACTAGTAGGAACTAAACTCCCAGTAGCAAAACACTCTATGCATTTGGTCTTTGCTGCTTTTCCAGTATGTAGAATAACACCTGACAAACAGCAGGCACAGGGTAGACTCACAGCTCATCCCTATGATTGGGCTATCTGTGGTTATAAACTAGTGAGTGAGGGGCTGGAGACCAGGCAGGAACTGTCTGACCCTGGGATTGGAGTTGTTGACCTGTGTTCCATTTGCTTGCCCCTCGTTTCCACGTACATGTGTCATGCTGAAGTTTGCGGACAGCACAAGCCCATTCTATAACTTTACCTCACTTAGTAAGAACAGAGCCCGGTGATGCAACCATCAGCCTTTATCAGAGCATCTCCATCCACCAGGGGAGGAGCAAGGCTTGGACCACTGATAACACCCTTCATCCTCAGCACTTTCACAGCTCAGGAATCAGGAGAGATGGGAAATAGTCTGGTTTTTCAAGCGCTCCATATCTTCACTGTATCGGAAGTGTCTTTCTGTCTTGTCCTGCTCAGAGATCATTTTGCCTTGAGCCTTCTAAGTGGATTTAATTCCATCAGCCACTCCCTGACTTTTGCAGTTCCAGTCTGTTACATTCTGGAGGTTCACATGTCCTCCATAATTTTTAATGACTTATTTGAGATCTTTCAACCAGATAGAAACTAGCAATCAGGTGCATTTCTGAGAATATCTCATTCCGTGTCAGGCAAGGATATTTTAAAGGACAAAGTTAATGAAGACCTACCTGCTGCAGACCATTTTTATATAAATAATGCTTAAGTGATAGTCAGCTGCCTTGAAACCATTCATTTGTACTGGAAGAAACTAGGAGGATCCATACAGTAGATACAAGTCAGGGCTGTGCTCAGAGAGGCCAGAGTCTGTTACGGGTGAGGGACCACTGAGAAGCTGGAGGGTCACTTCTGCTCCTAATTTGTTCTAGGGCTTTGAGGACACTTTAAAATATCCCAGGTTTGGGTTTTCCAAGGAAGTGCCCCACACATGTGCAGTGTCATGACTACCAAGGACTCTTTATCATTTGTTTTCCCTATGAACCTTGTGTGATAAGATTAGTTTTCAACCTGATTATATTTATGGAGTGAGACTCACACTCTTTAAAAAAAATTTTTATTTATTTATTTTTATTTTGTGTGTATGCATGTATTGCCTGCATGTAGGTAAGTGCACTCATGTCGTGCAGTGCCCATGGAAGGCTGTCGGATCCCCTGGGACTGGAGTTACAGTTGTTAGCTGCCATGTAGGTACTGGGATTCAAACCCAGGTCTTCTGAAAGAACACCAGTGTTCTTAACAGCTGAGCCATCTGTTTAGTCCCAGAGATTCACACTCTTTACTTTAAAATGACACAGACTTCAATGGCCAGTTCAGAGCTGTTGGTGGGCATGAGATAACCAGCATTTCCATATGGAGTTGATATGGTCCTGGGAAAAGGAAAGTTACTGAATACTCGTATGTAGCCTTACTTTGGATTTATTTTTTTTTATTTTTAATTATGTGAATGTATGTGTTGGGGCCAGTATGTGCACATGAGTACAGGTATCTGAGGAGGTCAGTGGTGTCAGATTCCCCCTGGAGCTGGAGTTTTAGGCAGTCGTGGGTGCTGGGAACTGCATTTGGGTCCTTTGTGAGAGTAGTAAATGCTCTTAACCATTGAGCCAACTCTCTAATGTATGCAGCTTTAGTTTTTGATGCATTTCGTGTCTGATTTTTGCAGTGTTGCCCCATTTAATACATTTAGAAACTCTTAGTTGGAAGCCACTACATTTGTTGAGTGTCTTGAGTCTACTGTCTGACAGGTTTATAGAAGCAGCTCTGTAGACAGGATATGGAGTATAGGCTGTGTGGGGTTGAGGGTAGAGGTTTAATCAGTGCTTTTGAAGAATATAGAGAGACTATTTCATAGGGCACTTTTAGGCTCTACAGAAAAATGAGTACCTGTAAGTTTACATGTATAAGCATAATACTTGTTCCTCATTTCCCCTATAGTGAACATCATGGCTCAGTAGGACACATTTGTTGTAATTAGTGGGCCAGTACCAATTTGTTAGTGTTTACTAAGCCCATGGTTATAGCAGGTTTCCCTCAATTCCTGTCTTCTGCTCATTCAGCCCTCCCCTCCCAAACTACTGGCATCTACTGATCTTTTTACTGTATCCACATGTCTGCCTTTTGTGAACGTCATTTATTTGGAATCATACAGTGTGTGCTCTCTTCAGACTGGCTTTCCCCCATTTGGTAATATGCATCTAAGAATCCGTCATGCCTTTTTGTGACTTGTCAGCTCATTTCTTTTTATCACTAAATGATATTCCATTGTAGGGGTTTCTAGTTCATCCGTTCATCCTTTGAAGGGCATCTTGGTTGCTGATGTCTTACATTATTTGAAATCTTTATTGAGGTAATTGCAGATGCACATATGATTGTCAGAAGTAGCACGGAGAGATTCCGTGTCTGCTTTAATCAGTTTCCTTAAATTTTGGCAATATTATAGAACAATATTGCAACCAGGAGAAGGTCTCTGCCCACCTTATTGAAATTTCCCTAATGTGCTTATACTCATTTGTGTGGGGATATTTTTTAGTTCTGTAAAATGTCATTACAAGTCTAGGTCTGTCAATAGCTTGGGCATTTCCATCACCAAAATGATACTTCCCCTTGTCCTTTTATGGTACCCATGTTTACCTTCTCTTCTTATATCTAAATTACCTTTTCTTATGAGGACAGTGATCAGAATGGGTTAGGGCCCACCCGGGGTAGGGTGGGGTATCATTTTAATGAACTCAAAGCCCAATCTAAAATCTGGTCATTCCCAGGTACTGGAGATTAGGGATTCAACATATAAATCTGGCAGTGGTAGTGGGAAACAGCTCAGCCCCCAAGATACAGTATAGCAGCTCTCATAATTAGTTTTTTTCAATTTGCATAATTCTTTGGAGATTAATCCGAGTGTGCCTTTGATGTGCTCTTTTTTCTTGCTGAGTACTATTCCATGGAATGTTTCTTGGTTCCTTTTTCATTCCTGTGCTTCAAGCATCTTGTTACTGGGGAGATGGCTCTGTGATTAAGTGCTTTCCCAACAAGCCTGAGGACTGGAGTTCAGATCTCCAGAAACTCACAAAAAGCCAGGTGGGCATGGTAACCACCTTTAATTCCACACTAAAGGAGGGCAGAGGCAGGGGATCCCCAGAGCAAGCTGGCTAGCAAGATTAGTTGTATTAGAGAGTTCTGGGTTTGATTGAGAGTCCCTGATGCAATGACTAGATGGATGAGCAGTCAAGGATGATACCCAATATCAACCCCAGGCCTCTACGTGCATGATGATGCATGTACACTGCCCCCACACATGCAAAAATACACATAAACACAGAAGTATACCACACACACTTATGTGAAAATGGAAAAAGAAAAAATAAACCCTGGTTATTTGAATCCATAGGTTAATGCAAAAATAAAATGAGCTGGGGGCTGGAGAGATGGCTCAGTGGGTAAGATCACTGGCTGCTCTTACAGAGGACCCAGGTTCTATTCGCAGCACCCACATGGCAACTAAAAACCATCTGTAACTTCAGTTCTAGGGGATCCAATGCTTCTGACCTTCATGGCCACTGCACGACATGGGTGCACACATTCAGGCAATACTCATATACATAATAAAATAAAATAAAGAATAAATGTAGAAAAACTGCTAAAGCTATCTGAAAGTAGCAATAACAACATGTAGGGTATGTCTACCAAAACACAGCTAAATCTACAGTAACGTAAACAGTACAATAATTGACACAAATAGCAAAACTGATCAATGAAATTGAATCAAGTACTCAAACAGAATTGAGTTGACTATGAGGAATTTCAGTTCAAAGGGGGAACAGAAACAAATTAGTAAGCAAGTAGTATTGGGAAAATAGATTATGCAGGGCAGGGGGGACATCTGTCCAACAGCATGTAACCCCTAGCTGGACATACTTCAGAACTATGGGCTGAGGCAAGATCATAAGTTGGAGGTCAGCCTGGGCTAAATAATCAGATACTGACTCAGAAAACAGAATTAATCCTTGGCAATCAAAAGTAAAAGACTAACCAGCAAGGTAAATGATTAAGGGTTGCTCTGAGATGGGGAAGAGAGGCAAGATGGTTTATATCTTAGAAATGGGCAAGAGCTAGCTAGCCATGAGATTATCTTTCATCACTGACCTCCTCTGGGGAACAGCTGGGTTTGTGGTGTTTTTCAAAACTTCAACAACATGAAAAAAGGAAGAGGCTACAGCATCTCAGTGGCTCCAAGATAATGTTAGAAAGCTAACTCTGCTGGACAAGGTGAACATGTAAATCTAAATAGCAGCTGATCTGTGTCCTCACAGACAAATATACACATGCAGAAATTGCTTCTGCAGGGATTGGACCTGACTTACAGTTTCATTATCCTTTCTATATAGGTTATTGAAGTATTACATAATCTTCTCCAGGTGTGGTGGTGCACACCTGAAATCCCAGCACTTGGAAGGCAGAGCCAAGAGGATCAGGAGTTCAAGACCAGCCTCAATTACACAGTGAGTTTGAGGCCAACCTAGGCTACATGAGACCCTGTCTCCAAAAAGCAAACACACGGTTTTGTGGCACCTGCATGCCACAGCACAAATGTGGAGGTCAGAGGAAAACTTGTGGGAGTTGGCTGGTCCTCCCTCTCCTACCATGTGGGTGCCAGGAATCAGAACTCAGGTCACCAGGCTTGGCAGCAAGTGCTTTTACCCACTAAGTCATCTCGCTGACCCCAAAACAGCTTTAGCTAATATTTTACATTGCAAAACTTCGTTCATCATCTTCATACAACTATAAAAACTCTAAAATTAAAGCAGTGTATTCAGGACCACTAATGTTACCTTATGTCAACTTCTGAAATACTGTTTTTTCTTCAATTATAAAAAATTATGCTGTACTTAAATAGTTGACCAAATCATTCAATCTATGAAAATAAGA
>NW_008358387.1:792600-845724 GCF_000622305.1 Nannospalax galili | reverse complement strand
TGCAGGGCCAGAAATCTTGGGTCTTGGGTTTGTCTTACTAGGCCCAGCGGCCACCAGCATTTGCAGTGTGGTTGTTGTGACTCAGGAAAGTAATTTATACTTTATCTAGCGTACAGTTAAATAGTTGTACCTTTGACTATTATATTGGATAGTGACATTATCGAAGGGAAGACTCTAGTTCCAAAAGATGCGGTGAAGTTGTCCATACCTCTTCCTCACAGTCTTGCCCTCTCTTTCTCTGGGCAGTAGAGTGAAGGGGAAATAATGAAGAAGGGTTGGCTGACTCTAAAGGGAGAGTCATGTTCTACGTGTTTCTGTCCTAAATTCAAGCTGTGAAGATTTGTCAAGCCCTCAAGCCCTCCTGTCTCTCGCCACCTCAACCTCTCACTTCTCACTGCTCCTGCGTTGGACCACAGATGTTCTCTCCCCTACTTCCATGGGCTTGTTTTTAAGGTTAATTTTAAGATTGTTTCAGCCCCCTCCTTTCATTTCACAGATTATTTTTAATTTGCAAGTGATAAGGTGGATTAATTTGGGGAAATTATTTAGATCTATCCTGATCATTTGCAAAGTAGAATGGGAGAAATTATTTTGGGGTTGGAAGCTGTGCTATGAGTTTTAGAGGAACATATTTACTGCTTATTTTTCTAGAAATAAACAATACAACGATAATCTATTACCTGTTCTCCAATTCTGTTTGGACTTGATGTTGAATAATCCTGTCACACAGGTGGCTCTGTGGTCAAAGAAAAAAAAAAAAAAAGGAAAATGTGTATGGTATAGTTTTCCCCTTTAACAGTTTCTTTTTTTCCATTTTAATTCAATTGGATGACTATTTTTAAAAGATGCTGAATATTTTAAGCCTTAAGTTTGTGGCACTGATATCTTACAGGTGCCAGCAAATTGTCACTGCTGTCTTCTGAAGACAGACGTCTAGGGTAACCACTTTCCATTTCCTGACACTGGAAACAGATACTATTTGGGATTCCTTTTATAGCTTCTTCAGCTAACGACTCCAGTGACCACTCAATTGTGGTCTTGTAGTAAATCAAAATTTCTTTGAAAGACCCAGCTCTGTTATGTAATTGCAGTGTTTGTACAAAGCCATCTCCCTAACTAAAACGGGCCTTTCCCTTGTCCTAAGTGGTACTCTGTCACTGCATGTCAGGTTTTTGGAAAATCAAAGAATAGACCGTTTTCTTCACTTCTTCCCTAACTTTCTTCTTTTAAGTTAACTTACAGTTGATGAAGGCTACACATTGGTGTCAGACTGTGTCAGACCTGGTCAGTTAGCATGAATACGCAGTAGAACATGCTGCTAACTGCTGCATCAAATTCACATGTCTAATGTGACTGACTTTTGCTACATGGAATTTTAGCTGATTGAGGAGCATGTGCTAGGTGCTGGGGTATACTATCAATGCTGTGCTATGAATTTTTTTAAGAAAGATTTTATTTTATTTTTAATTTTATTTATTTATTTTATGTGTATGCGCGTATTGCCTGTAGGTAAGTGCACCCGTATCGTGCAATGCCTGGGAGGTCAGAAGAAGCTGTTGGATCCCCTGGACTGGAATTACGGACAGTTGTTAGCGGCCATGTGGGTGCTGGGATTCGAACCTGGGTCTTCTGCAAGAACAACCAATGTTCTTAACCACTGACCCATCTCTCCAGCCCCTTTATTTTATTTTTTATGTGTATGAGTGTATTGCCTGCATGTGTGTGAGTGCACCCATGTCGTGCTATGCCGCAGAGGTCAAAAAAGGGCTTTGGAACTGGAATTAAGGATGGTTCGTAGCTGCCATGTGGGTGCTGGGAATTGAACCCAGGTCCTCTGCAAGAGCAGCCAGTGCTCTTAACCACTGAGCCATGTCTCCAGTCCCCTGCTATGAATTTTTAAAAAATTTTATTTGGGGGGCTGGAGCGATGGCTTAGTGGTTAAGAGCACTATTCTTGCAGAGGACCGGGGTTCGATTCCCAGCACCCATATGGTGGCTAACAGCTGTCAATAATTCCAGTTCCAGGGGATCTAATGCCCTCTTCCAACCTCCACTGGCATTGCACAACACAGGTGCACTGACCTATAGGCAAGCAATATACTCATACACATAAAATAAAAATAAATTAAAAATTACAAAAGATTTTATTTTGATTTTAAATTATTTGTATGTCTGTGTTTGTGCATATGAATGCAGTGCCTTTGTAGGGCAGATGAGGGAGGACATCAGATCCCCTGCAGCTAGGCTTACAGGTAGTTGTGAGTTGCCTGATGTGGCTGCTGGGAACTGAACTTGGGTCCTCTGGAAGAGCAAGAAGAGCTCTTAATTGCTGAGTCATCTCTCCCCTCTACTATGTATTTTAATAAGATAGCCAAATCAAGCCCATGAGCCATGTGTTTATTCACAGTCGATAGTCTATGGCCATCTCTGAGCCTTAAGGACAGAAGCTTCAACTTATTTTGCCAGGATGCTTTTCAGTGAAAAAGAGAAGTCAGTAGGGCTTTTAAGTATGTCAAATTTTGTGAGCATGAAGGTCCAAGTTACTTTGCCAGAAAAGGCTGAAAACTGACAGGCCTTGACTAAGGCAGGACGTTTTCCCCGGTACCCATCAGACCTTGAGACCATGGTACGCCAATACTCTAGAAGCCAGTGTCCCCTTAGCCAACTTGGAGAAAAGGCCTCCTCTGAGACCAAGGCCACAGTACGTACCAACCCTTGTAAAACCATTTGCCTCTTCAGAGGCTAATGCCTCTCAAACCCGAGAACAATTAAAGCGAGTCTTTCCAAGCAACTGGGGAATTGAGCAAAATAAATCAGAACTCCTCAGCCTTGGCTCTGGAGGCTCGCCTCATTATGAGAGCAGATCTAGTAGCCCTCTTGCCATTGTCTTTCATTTCTCAAGTGAGGTGATTCTAATTAAATTAATCTGCATGTCAATCTATTGGTGATCAATCAAAGAGCCTGAGGTTTCCCCTATGCTGCTGGGTGCTTGTGGCTGACAGGGGCTGATAATGGAGGAAGAAATAAACTGTCGGGCAAAGTTAATTAGTCAACATAATAGGTGGATTAAACAGGAGCCAGCTGATTGCTGTTTCTCGTGTCAAAGCATGAGGTGTGCGCCCAAGCTGCAATTACAGACAATTATTATATTTGGTTGTAAGAGGTCGCATGAATAAACATATCTCTGTGGGTTTCAGTTTTAATCCCCTTCCCCATTTCACAAAAGGAGATGTGTAGGTCATTTTTTCCCTCATTGTTTTAGTCAAAGTTCTCAGACGCACACTTTTTCCTGGATCCTTATGGAAAATGGTACTCAGAGTTGCCCTTAGACATGGCCTGAGAGTCTGAATTGGGCTCGCAGCAGTTGTACTTTATTTCTATTTCTCTTTGAAAGAGATCTAAAACCCTTAATTAGCAAGGACTTTTGTTTTTTAGTTTTTTTTTGAGACAGGGCCTCCCTGTATCCCTAGCTAGCCTGGAACTTACTATGTAGACCAGGCTGGCCTGGATCTCAAAGCATGTGCAGCCATGCCTGGCTGACTTTTTTTTTTTTTAAGATTGACACGATGATAATGATACTGAGGGAGGTTTTGGCCCAATTTCCCAAACTGACATGGGAAATAAAAAGTAAAATAGTATAAGTAACTTCAGCAAGAAAGACCCAAGAGAGGAAAAGAAAGCAGATCCCCGCTTTCAGAGATACCTCTTTATAGCTCTGTCTTCTTCACCCTGACACAGTAGGGGGAAAATATTTTAAAGATTCAAAAGAGTTTTATTTGCATGATCAACTGAGATATCTGCTTCGGTGTCTAAACTGAAGGGTAATTTAGGTGAAACACAACCACCCTTGTGTAAAAAAAAAAAGTTATGCTAATAAAGATCCTCTTGTTAAAATTATGGTTAACAGTGTACCTTCTGCTGTATAACTATAAACTGTGCAATTTTACTTAAAACGGCATCAAAAGCGTTCCATGCCAAAGACCCACTCGTCAATAGCTCCTCTTGTTAGACTTGTACAACATAAGCACCAGTTATTATGTGAAATAGCTATGCAATTTTCTCCAGCTCCCAGCTGTTATTTATTTAACTTGAGTTTATTACCCACCATGCTTTTCTATTAAAATGTTCATTCATTTTTCTCTTGTGTCTCCAGGTCGTGGTATCTACCACAGTCAACGTGGATGGCCATGTCCTGGCAGTCTCTGATAACATGTTTGTCCATAATAACTCCAAGCATGGGCGGAGGGCTCGGAGGCTTGACCCCTCGGAAGGTACGCCCTCTTATCTGGAACATGGTAGGCGAATCATTTTCATTGGTTGGCATTGCTGCTTTTAACTGTGACTTTGTTTGATTTCTTTCTTCCACTCCGCTTTTTCTCCTGTTCCAAGTTTCAAGTGTCCTGTTGTGTTGAACACTATTGCTCTCTGGGGTTGTGACCCTACAAAATAGGATGCTAAGGGTTTAAAGGCAGGGATGCACCTTCTGGGTCCACCATTTTTGTTGCATGGCTGATATCTCCTCCTGTAGGTTGGGAGGAGAGAGAGACCTGGGCCATGGCTTTGTTTTAAGCTCCCACTTGACTACAAAACAAAACAAAAAGGATGAATCTATAGAGAAATGAGGCCATACAAATCTGCTGGTGCATCTCTGTGACTACCTTGTTTGAGGATCAGGTTTAAAGTCTAGGTTAAGGTGGCATCCTAGGTATGATACATAGTCCGAATATCTCTCCTTTGTCTTATGCACAACCCTCTCTTCATCACCATGTGACACAGCCTGCTTTCTACAGGTAGACTTTGGTGGGGAGAGATCACTACCATTGAGAATTATGAAAAGTCTGTGGTGTCTGTGATAGGGAATTCCACTGAGAAAAAAATGTGGGTTAACTTGGGCGCATGTCTAAATAGTTTTGTTGTACGTCTGTGCAATGAATTCATCTTTTCATCTATCCAAGACTTTCCTGGATACCCATCTCCAACTATACTTTCCCTAATCTCCCCAATTAAACTGAGCCTGTGGCCCTCACTTTACAACTCTTTTTGCTGGGTCAGCAGGATTCTCTTGAGAACATAACCATACAAATTATCACCCAATTGCCTGACTTTTTCCATGGTATACAAGCTGTCCATGATATAATTCATAAGGTGGGAGACCCCCTTTCCTGCCAGCATCCCAATTTAATAAACACACCACTGTCATTTTTTTTGCCTGCCCCCTCCCCCTTCCCATGTCTGAGGAATACACAAACAGTACATTTTATTAATTAGCCAGATGTAATGCTGTTAGAAGAGGTTCTTCTGTACATCCTGTTTTACAGTCTTTTAAAGTAAACCATCATCTTTCAGAAGCCACGGCTTTATGGTTTCATTAGTGTTGAAATGGATGGATATTACTTTTTGCAGGAGGCCATTTGAAACACCTGCTCATGATTACATCCCTAGTTCCATTTCTGTACTTAAAATTATTCTGATCCTCACTTTACAGTAATGGTGCCTTCTTCTTAATACCCTTGGAGTCACTGAAGGCATTGTATGACTAAAAGTGTTCAGATGAGAAGAGGAAGAAAAGCTAGGGAAATAATCACTAGGTGCAATGTAGAGCGCGTTGGGTTAGGAACTGAAGGTATAGCTTGACTCTGCTGGTCTCAATGAGAACTGCCCAGTCTGGAGACAGATATGATGGTCAGAAATCTCCAGAGTTAACGGTTTCAAAAGATTCTCCATGCCTAGATTCCATTTCTGCCCTTAGGAAGTGAGGAGAAAGCTGATAGGATGGCTTAGTCAGTAAAGCGTTTGCTTTAGAAGACCTGGGTTTGAGCCTCAGAGCCCACATAAAATTGATGGCATGGTAATGTGCTTATAATCCCATTTCTGGGGAGAGGGCAACAGTGAGATCTCTGGGGCTAGCCTAATTGGTAGGTCCCAGGCCAATGGGAGACCTTGGTTCAAAAAATAAGGTAGATGGCATCTGAGATTGTCCTCTGGCCTCCTCCCGCCTGCACACATAGTAACCCCTGAGCCTACACACACACACATACACACACACACACACACACACACACACACACACACACAGCCAACAAAAAATAAATTAAAAAGGAAGTGGGGAGACCTCATGATACCGCATCACTGATTCCTCCAGCAAAAACCCAGAGTAAACAGAAAACAACCAGCAAGAAAGAAAGTCTCCAAAGAATGGACCTCAATGACATTATTTGGCAGAATGATGTGTACAGAAAGTCCTGAAATAGGTACCAGAATCCCCAAGTTTATTCGTAATCTCATTCTGGCCTCTGTGTAACCTCCAACAAGCCGTCTTAGCCTTTGGGATCCTTGATTTCCTTCTTGGTAAAATGAAGGTAGTCATATGTAGGAGCTAAAACAACAGAGCTTTGTTTGGGGTGGGGACAGGCCATGGGGGTAGGGAAGTGGGCTGGGTGGAGATGCTGAAGACAGACCAGGTCATGCTCTGCTGCCCCAGCCAGTGTCACCGAGGCGAGTGAGAGTGAGTGAGCCAGATGTCCCAATTTGGCAAGAATTAAAACTCTCCTAATTTTTAATTGTTGATAACTAGTTACAGATTTTTTGAAGCACAGAAGGGAAGTGAAGGGGAGGAAAAGGCACCGAGGAAGAGTGCTTTCGAGGCTAACACTTTGGGAATCTTGATTAAAGTGCCTTCAGGCTTCCTCCCAGCTCATCTCCTCCCTGCAATGATACATATTCATGTACCAGTTGGGGCATCATTATGTCCCAAAATTGAAAGACTGTACTTTCTTCTGCTGCTTGTCTTACCAGTCTACAGAGAAGCTTGTTATGATTAGGATGACGTTCAAGGAAAATGGTGACGTCTTGTTACATATCAGTGGCCAGCTGTCACTAGCAGCACAGCTCTGCTGTGTCCATCAGCCAAAGCGCTTTACACTCACCAAAGTCTTATTTTATTCTCTCCAGGAGAATGAAAGGGTAGACAGATGCGTTCAGATCCTGAACAAGGACAGTGCAGTAACAGAGAAATCTGCTTTTCTGTAGTGAATCAACCAGCCACACATAACCACCCACTCATTTAGACACTTCAAGATGATGTATAAATACCTACTCAGCAGAGGGTGACTATTGAACTCGTTCAGTGGCAATGTGTAGGAGTGGACCTACATGCTAATTCATGCTGGTTTGGGCATAATAGTTTATCTTGCCATTGAAAAATCCTACTTAAAACACCCTGTTTAAGAATCAGCTCCCCTAAAAACATATTTTAAAAAAGAAGCAGTCTTTAGCCCCCTCCCATGCTTCTGTCCACTTTCACCTCCAAAGCCAACAGCAAAAGTGTCTTTACCTCTTGAAACCTGGAAGAATCTCTGGGTCTTTTCCCACCTCATTTACAGGTAGCCCGAATTATTTTGAGCAACTCTGCACACTGCTATTTATATCCTGCTTGTCAGACACTGAGAGGAAAGTTCTTTTCGTGGCTCATCTTTCTGCATATAAGTAGAAAAGAAATCATGGTTTACATTCATTCAGTCTTCCCTATATGACCCATGCTCTGAGAGCCCCTGGGCTCAGATTAATGTCTCTGGGTTTCAAAGAGGAGGGATGGCAAAGGCAGATTTATTTCCTAGAATCATGCATAGTCCAAAGAGGCTGGATCTTGGCACACCATAGCTCGTGGTAATTGCCCCCTCCCTCCCATTTTTTTCTCCATTCATAAATACTAAAATTTTCTTTGGCTGGATATTTATGGACACATTTAGTGAGGTTTCTTCTTTAAGCAATGGCTTTATGGAAGATGCACAGTTGTGAAGGGAGGCAACCCCACATGGAACTGCTCTCAGGATTCCAATTTCTGCAGAAGCCTGGGCTTGGCAGGCACCGAGGGAGCTGAATTGTGGCCACCCACGGTAATGTACAACACTCGTGTGTATGTTTGCCTCGTCTTCCAGTCACACACTCGGGCAAATTCATGAGGACTGTGTGCCAGGGAGCTTGAAAGGGCTTCAAGAATGCTGTTGTCACTGTGGTCCATCTTGAGTTTCAGGTACTGTTTACTTGAATTTAAGGCCCATGGTAGCGTCAGTTTCTCTATTTCTTCCCCCTGTAGCAAAAATGCGGTGTCCTTACGATGCTGGAGTGCAGAGACCCTGTCAGCTTGCATGCACTAACACTTTATTATCTAATGATCTAATATGCAACAAGGCAAAGTGCCGGTGCTCATCATCCTGACATAGAATGCCGGGAGAAGTGACTAAATTACTTTATGTACCATTAGCGCCAGCAGCTACAAGAACTCACCGGCAGCATTTATGCAAATGCTTGTGAATACACTCTGGTGGCTTTGTCAGGAAGCAGGCTGACAAGCAGTTTAAATGCTCATTTTTTAGGGCATATACATACATATATATACATATACATATGTATGTATTATTTTGGCATGCATGTGGCTTTCTCCCCTCTTCTTCCCCTTCCCCCTTTTGGGTTGTTGTTGGTCTTTCCTCTTCAATTGTGACTGAGGAAAAGCTGAGTGGCCTAAGGGTCCCCATCTTTAAGGTATTTTCCACAGTGGGGTCAAGGCTCCAATCTGGTGGACTTCTTCTCATTTAGGGCTTAAATAGAACAATTCTTAAGAATTTGTGCAGCCTGTATATGTATTTGGGGAAAAGCGATGGAGTTATTAATGAAGAGGTTTTCAAATAAGAACATTTGCATGTTCATGAAGTCTGACCTGAGGGTCTATTTCACTTCCTGGCTCACGTAGAGATTTTTTTTTTAACACACCCACTTCTTAGAAAATGGAAAAGGATGGAAATACGGCTTTTGTGTGCATTGGATAGAAAGTTAATTTGCCTTCAGAGTAATTACGAAGATTACAATATGAAATATGAATGTGCCAGGACCCCAGAATAAATAAAAACAAAAGTGGGCATTGGTCAAACTAAAAATATTTTGGAGAATAAAGAGTGGCCAGAGGCTCAGGGGCTACTTTCCTGGTTGTCATTGCAGCTTTGGAGGACTAGAAGCAGGTCTGGGCCTCCACTAGTAAGCTCGGACCTTTTGGTGCAGCTGTCCCTGGCAATATGGCGGTGGTCTTGAGCACTGGTCTATGCCCTCCTTTAGTCCTTTTGCTTCAGGCTGGGGCAGGGTTTGCTTCTGCTGCTTGCCTCAGGCCCCACTGACTCCTTGCTGCCCAACTGCCCTTAAATTTGTTGCAGACAGTGAAGGAAGATGATTTGAATTTGTGGAGGTCACCCCAGATTGAGAGAATGATATGGCGCATCATATGGAAGGAGAGACCCCTTTCTTTCCCCTCTGTGTCATAGGGTCCTGAAGCATAAATAGAATGATCCAGGACCCCGAAAAGTATCTAGGAGGCTCTAGCTGTCTGACTGGAGAACTGGGTTCTAGTTCCAATTTTGTTTTTACCCAGCTGTGTGACTCTCTGTGGACCTCAGTTACACGTCTATCCAATGGGCGCTTGGGTGGGCTACCTCTTGACTTCTGTTAAGCATGTGTTATTCTATGGTGCTCTGAACTGAACACTGACAAAGAGCCCTTTCTTTTGCTCTCTAACAAATGAGGTATGGATGAAGTGGCTTTCAAATCATTAATTTATTCAAAGCATCTACTAGATGGCAGACACTTGGCTATACACTGTAGTATAAGGTAGACATGACCCTTGTCTTCACAGAGTTTATTATAGAAATGGAAAAGAAAGACAGCAAACAAAATTTGCAACTAAATAATTAAGAGCAGTGCACAGAGGAAGACCATACAAAGGAAGAAGAGTTGGTAGGGGTCAGGGCAACCTTTGAGGACAACTCATTTCTGTCTAAACCTGAAAGATGATTTTTAGCAGGAAAAAGTAATAGTGTATGTGAAAGCTGTTTGACTTACATGATTTGGGGGAATCTAAAGAGACTGATAGGGTTCTTGTTGCTCCCAGGCAAGAGGGAAGAGCAGGAGTGGAGGCTGGCAGGGCTGTAAGGGACTTACCAAGCAGGCCTATGTGGGCTGGTCAGGCCCTGGCCTGCCTGGGACAATTGTGAGATGGTGTGGAGGGCCAACAGGGCTTTGATGAACTCAGTGTCAATTATGTGGCCTCTTCCTGCTTCATGAAAGCCTCAGGCAAGGTTGTGTTGAGTTGCTTATAACATAGCTCTTCCCTACTGGGTTTCTGAAACTCGACAGGGAGTTGGCTGTGCCTTTGAGCTGTCTCCCTGATTACTTCTCAATCCATCAAGAGTGTGAGTGTTTGAAGCAGACAGCCCAGCAGTTTGAGAGTTCTTTCCCAGATGGCTTTGTTTTATTGAATTTACTTTCTCTTAAGTTGCAGAGAAAGAATTTTCCCGTTGACTTATTTGTAAATACATGGAAACCTTCACCCTTTTAAGGCCTTCTCAATGAAGGGCTATGGCATTATTTGACCTATAAGATATGTATATTACTCCACCTCCCAAATCCCCTCACAAATCATTGAATCAATGAAAATAAGACAATTGAGAAAAGTACATCTTTCCAAGTCAGGATTCCTATTTTATAATAAGAAAAAAAATGAGGTTTAGAGAGAGTAACATATTCAAAATCACCACAATTGAATCTGGACAGTAAATGTTCACTGAGCCCCTCTGAACCAAGTAAATACTGTTCCAGGCATCCCAACATGAAGATGAGGAAACAAGGGCTGAGGGGCAAGAAGTCATACACTAGTTAAATTGTACAGTAGAAACTAGGGCTCGAATCCACAAAACCTTGGCTGAAGTCTGGACTCTGAGCTAGCACTCCTGAATATTATGCTAAATTATTTCATCTCCTGTTCCATTGTCCTTTTTTTTTTTTTTCTCAATACAAGTTAAGGCAGCTGTGCTGATATCTTAGATAGATTTTTGTAAAGTTAGCCCCCAACACATCTTTCTCTTTTAAAAAATGAGGCATGGGGCTGAGAGATAGCTCAGGGATTAAGAGCACTGGCTGTTCTTGTGGAGGACCCAACTTTGGTTCTTAGAATCTGTACAGTGGCTAACAACCATTCATAACTCCAGCTCCAGGAAATCCAATGCCCTCTTCTGGCCTCTATAGACATTGGTATACTTACATATACATAGGCAAAACACTCATACATATAAAGTAAAAATAAATAAATAAGTAAATAAATAAGTAAATAAATAAATGGATCATATCACGTGTGCTTACCTTATAATTTATTTTCTTTCATAGCTCATTTTTCCCATGGCGGGAACAAATTCTGCTAGTCAAACTTTGAATAAAAACACTGATTATTTATAAAAAACTGGGATGTTTTCTCTTTTCTTTCTGTTTTTATTTATATGCCTGTGTGTGCATATATGCCATGTGGGTATGGGTACCTGGAGGCCAGTTGAGGGTTTGGAGTCCCTGGAACTAGAGGTATAGATGCATGTGAACCACCTGATATAACCACTGGAAACTGAACTTGGATCCTCTGGAAGAATAGTAAGTGCTCTTAACCACTGAGCAATCTCTCCAGTCCCTGGCGTATTTTCTATGGCACTGGAAAGATGATACGGAGGCTGGAAAGACATCATTTATCTGCAAGGATATTATGTTGGGACTCTCTAGAAGTCGATTTTGGATCCTATGGACTTCCCAGTACATACATGAGAGGAAGGAGAAGGAAACTGAGAGAAAACCATGGAATTGTTAAGTAGATGTTAAGGTAACTGGAGGATTAGGAAACCATGCTGGAAACAATCTGGGAAACAGTTGGGCTCTAAGGGAGCTGCTTTCTTATAATTTCTGGACCAACTCATCAACTGTGGGAAACTTCTAGTATTTATTATTTGCTTGATCTAATAAATGGGTGAGCCCTGCTTATTTTAATGAACTCACTATGGCGCATTTCTGTAGGGAGGGTATGTTTTCTGTTTCTGTTTTGCCTAGAAATAACAACAGTTCTTTGAAGTCTATTTTTGTGGTTTTATATTTGATCACCCAGGCCTCACAATTCCAATTGTGTTCTTTTATAAAGTTCATTGTTCCAAACCAAGACCCTGTCTGTTCTTGCTTTTCATGAGAGCCTTCCTCCAATGAGAATTTAAGAAAGTTCAGGAAGTGGTAATATACAAAGAAAGACTTCCATATTCTGTTCCTAAGTCCCTTTCATAATGTGATATGTACATAGGAACAGTGGTCAGAAGTAGGATTTGAATATTTTTTTTAAGATTTGTTATATTTGGGCTGGAGAGATGGCTCAGCACTTAAGAGCACCTACTGTTCTTGTTGAGGACCTAGGTTCTGTTCCCAACACCTACATGGTGGCTAACAACCATCTGTAACTCCAGTCTCAGGGATCCAATGCCCTCTTCTGGCCTCTGTGGGTATTGAATGCACATTTACATGCATGCAGGCAAAACACATACACATTAAATGTTAAAAAAAAAAAAAAAATTTCCAGGGGCTAGAGAGATGACTCAGCAGTTAAGAACACTTGCTATTCTTCTAGAGGACCTGGGTTCAATTCCCAGCACCTTCATGACAGCTCACATCCATCTGTAACTCCAGTTCCAAGGGATTCAACACCCTCTTCTGGCCTCCATGGGCATTGTACACATGTGGTGTACTTACATGCGTATAGGTAAAACACTCATAATAAAATATAAATAATAAAATATTTAAACACTTCATTTTATTTTTAATTATGTGTTTGCTGTATGTCTGTACACATGAGTGCAAGATCCTCAAGAGGGCAGAGGCTTTAGATTTCCCAGAGCTGAAGTTACAGGCTGTTGTGAACTACCAGGTGTGGGTGCTGGAAATTGAAGTCAGTTCTACTGCTCTTAACTGCTGAGCCATGAAATATTTACACTTTCAATACTACTTCCAAAAGTATGTTAAGACAAAATTCTATTGCTGCTCTCTTGAATGGCAACAAGGTTAGAGTCTCTGGGCTTCTGTTTGTTCATCAGTTAAGCAGAGGTTTGGTAGAACCCTTGAAGCTCTGATTAATTTTTGAATAGAGAGGATTCTGTGAGAAGTTCTTCTGTTTCTCAGGGAACTTGACACTTGGCTTTGGGGAGAGGCCACCCCTAAATGGACATCTTCAGCAGCTCAGACAAGGTGGGATGTTCTGAGTCCCTTCGGCTGAGGGGTCATAGTGCACAAACCACTTGATGGTTAGCAGTGTGCTTGTAGACCAACATGAGGTAATTTTAGGAGATGAGGAAAAATATTGATATTAATAATTATTTAATCAATATTTTGTGAGACAGATAGCTCCTGGGAGCTTGCTGGTCAGCCAGCCTAGCAAGAATGGTAAACTGCAGGTTCAGTGAAAGACCCTGTCTCAAGGGAATAAGACAGACAGTGATAGAGGAAGACCCCTGATGTCCTCCTGTGACCTATACATGCACATGCATACACAGACACACACCCACACAGACACACACCCACACAGACACACACAGACACTCAGACACACACATACTCAACAGGATCTCAAACAACTCTGGCTGGCCTGAAATTCACAATCTTCCTGCCTTAGCCCCCTGAGTTCCGGGAAGTGTGTGTCACCATGCCTGGCCTAAAATATTTTTGATAGCTATGTGCTTACCTTAATTCATAAGCAAACAAATACAACTGCCACTCCAAAGTCATGACCTTGTAGACATTATTGCTTAGGTCAAGACTAACTTAAAGACAGTGTTAGATGATCTAAACAAAAATCACAGGTAAATAAAGTAGAAATACCCTAGGTGGTACTGGGATGCAGTAAAATCATGATGAACTTTGAGAAATACTGTTAGAGAGAGATTTGAAGGTTGGGGAGATAATAGTGGTTCAAGCCACCAGGAAACGCACAAGACCTTGGGAAACATTCATTTCTCTTTTTCCCCAAGAGACAAATACTGCTTTTTAAAAGAAAGACGTTTAGGCTCATTTTACCATTAAGATAGACAATATCCTAACAAGGACATTTGATTTTAAAAATCAAAGCGTCTCCCAAGTTGTTAGTTCTGCCTTTTTTTTTTTTTTTTTTAAACAAGTAGTGTCTGCATGTCAGAAAGCAGGAATCAGTTTGGAAAGGGGACCCAAATCAAGAGCGTGTACCAGCCAGGGTCCACCCAGGCAGCACAGTATAATAATGCATAAGGAGGCAGCTGCACACCGAGCAAAGCTGACACAGTGTTGTCAAGGGCAGGAGCACCCATCAATTTCTGAGATAGGATTTGAGTTCAAATGACAGAACAGCAACTCTGTGGAAACTGATGTGTGGGGGAAGGGTAGAGAGGGGAGGGCAGGGACTAGCAATAGCAAGACCTAAAGGCAGGAAGTCCTGGTACCTCCGGAAGCGGGTGGCTCTTAGTGTGGCTCTGTTTTTTTTGGTTTTTTTTTTGTTTTTTTTTTTTTTTCATCTGGTTGCTACCCTTCCTTCTAACCTTAACATCTGTCAGCAACCCACCTGGGTCCTTGCATGATTAGAGCCCTCTTCAGGGGGAGCTTACTGGTACTAATTTTAACTCCCAGGAGAATGGAGCACCAGCTGCCAGAATGGAGGTCAGGTCAGCCCAGGAAACAGCACTCCACATGGCCCCTGCTTATCCATGGAGGAAGCATATTGTGGGTGTAGAGGCAACTGCTTGTTTATTTTGTTTGGTTTTTGTGCTTTTGAGATAGAGTTTCGTATAGCCCAGGCTGGCCTAAAACTCATTATGTAACCAAAGATGGTCTTGAACTCCTTGTTCCTCCTGCTTCCACCTCCCAAGTGCTGAGGTTCCGGCTATCATGCCTAACTTTGTATTGAAAACAGATACTGCAGGCTGGAAGAGGTCTCAACTTTTAATTTACCCAGTTTCATTCCTTAATGGTGTAATCCCATTGATCATTGCTCTTTGTCTCATTTGCTTTTTTATTCAATCATTCATCTGTTTAACAGATATTTATTGATGTACTGACTGCTATATTAGACAATAGAGCTACAGAGGTAAGCAAAGTTGGGGCAGGGATTGACATTAGGTACACAGCTACATGCAAGTGCAAATTTAAGTACAGGAAAAAAATGGCACGAAGAATGATTTAAGTTGTGATAATCAGAGTTATAAAGGAGAAATGCAGAGTGCTAAGAAAGCTTAATACAAGGGACCCAGCTAAGTAGACAGTGTCATTCAAATACCATGAGGGTAGACCATTAGAAGCTTGAAGGAGGGCTGATGGGGAAGGCAGCTTAAGTCTAAGAGCTGTGGAATGGAAATTTTGCATAGATCAGTTTCTCTTTGGCTTGGACATAGAAGTCTATTGTTTCCTACTAATCACGGGCTAATAGAACTCGCAGTCCCATAGGTTGCAAGCCTTGAGACCAGTGTTTCAAGTGATGATGGTTTTGCTGCTGAGACTGGCCTTCAAGCACCGAATGTACATGAAGCTCAGTGCCAAGTACTTAGCGTAATCTTTTTAAAATCCTCTCAGCAGCCAAGGGAGGGCAGTGTAGTTATAATATCCACTTAACCAAGAAGAGAAACTGAGGCAATGCTTTAAGAGTTGTGGTGTGACCAAAGAGTCCAGTTTGTGTCTACAGGTTTACTCTTCCAAGCTGCTGACACAGGGTCATGGCCACTGTTCTTTCTCACTGTTTAGTCCCTGCACGTTGGACTTCAGAGGTAGAGAGAAAGCCTCTGGTATTTGAGCTCGTAATGCAAAACCCACTTCAATTGAAGCAAGCTGACGACATTACTCAGGGGCAAACTGAAAAGCCAGGCCTATGTGCAATCCCTAGGGTGAGTTGCTTGGCTTGAGTAGTGATACATGGGAAGGTGCTTTTCTGGGTTAGGATAAAGAGTCCCAGTATCACGTCTCGCTATCAGGCACCCCATCTCCAGCCTGTGTGCCAGTCCTGCAACCTGAAATACTCAGTGGACAGAAATGAAACTTTATAGAAATTGGGTGATCATCACCCTTATCAGACGAATATGATGCCATCAGCATGATTTATAAAAAGAAGTCTACCTGGAGAAAGTCAAAGGGTTGTAGGACTGTGTGGCTTTGCAGCCAGCCTGCCTCAGGCATGGTGGTGGGAAGATGACCTCACCATTACAATCCTGCTTCAACATATGTACCGGCCAGTCATAGCAGAAACCCTGACGTGGGAACCAGACCAGACAGGCAGTGGAGCAGGAAGAGTGAAACACAAAAGTAACACTCTCTAGGCCATGGAGTACAGAAATAGATATGCATCCACCAAGCACATACCTGATCACTAAACATGAAAGCAGAAGCCAATATTAATAGATTTTTATCCTAATCTGCACAGTTACTGTTCTGTATGTGAACACATACTTCTTACTTGTCTCTTATTTGACAGTTGTAATAGCAAGACATCAGTAGTTCAAAACCATGTTCTTTATCTGTAGTTCTGGTCCAGAACAACACAGGGAACAGGGACAGAGAGGGGTTCATGTTTGAGATGTCAGCATACCAGTCTCTTCCATTGACCTTGGGGCAAAGTCATTAAAATGTCAAGATATATGTCTTTGTAAAACATGACTCGATAGCAACATACTTTGTTATTTAGAAGATCATGCAGATGAATATGATGGCTATATACTGAGACTTTTAAAAATAGGTTTTCTTTTTCCTTCCTTCCTTCCTACCTTCCTTCCTTCCTTCCTTCCTTCCTTCCTTCCTTCCTTCCTTCCTTCCTTCCCCTTCCTCCCTCCCTTGTTTCTTTCTTCTTTTCTCCCCATTTCTTGTCTTTTTTCCTCCTCCCCATTCTCCTCCTCCTCTTCCTCCTCCTCCCTCTCTTCCTCCCTCTCTTTTAATTATCATGGAGAGTGAGCCCAGGGCCTTGAGCATGCTGTGTTGAGCTATACCCCAACTCTTTTTGTTTTTTATTTTTGCCTCTCTTTGAGCACAGATAGGGAAATCGACACACACTGAGCCCCTCCTTATGTTGGACCAGCAGTATGCTTTTAGACATGTTACCTGTGGGGTGGTCAATGGGGGGATGTATTGACCTGATGTGCTTTCTTATTATTAGACAGAGGATGAAAGTATATCTTTGGTAGAATGTCCTGGCTGAATTGCAAATCTATAAGCTTAGACCTCAAGCTCCTCTACCCTTTAACTTTGGCTAGATACTATAATGTCTTCTTGATTTGGTTAGCTAACAACCTGTGGAATTCAATCCTTGTTGCTAAAAAAAAAGTGAGCAAAAATACCATTATGTCAGGCTAATCTGTTAATAACATTTTGGTATTTTCTTTATACATGTAAAATTCTGTAATGAACACCATTGAAATACACAATGTCCAGATTTAATATGAAAGTGGAGGGACACTACCTTACACTTTATGATTTCTCACAATGTTGGTGTCACCTATATTAGATGCACAAAACTATTGTGTGTTTAGTAGCCCAACTTGTAACAGTAGATACCCTTCTAAGCTCGAAGCATGGCAGTATTTCCAATGTTACTGTGTTTAAATTGGCACCTGTGGTGTTATGTTAGGACGTCGTTTTCTGAGTTTAGAAGTAGAAGAAGGAAGAGAGAGGTTTTACTATAATTTGTATGTGGCCTGTGTCTTAGGGGAGAAATAACTTTGTTTGGAAATAGAGCAGTAATATTCTGAAAAGTTATAAATATCCACCCTCCATCTTGGGGATAAGGAATTGCACAACTAAGATTTTATAGGGCTTCGGCTGTATTTGTATGATTGAATATTTTAGCCAAACTGGACAGATAATTCAGATAAACACCAAAATTGAGGGAACTTTGACTGTATCAATCAAAGTAGACTTGGCAAAATCTTAGGTACAAGTTAGTGCCTGAGGTCCAGCTACCTCATTTGTAAAGGAGACTTAAGCATAGCCTCTGAGAGAAAGCATGGGAAGAACTTCAAAAACATACCAGTGCTGGGTATCATTAGTCCTTAGTTAAGTACCGAGCACTGTGTTGTCAGCATGTGAATGAGTGAGGTTCCGGTCTGCATGAGATATGTTGGCTCATTGATTTGATTTCCACATTGAGATAATTGCTCCTTTCCTTCTGCACCCATGTGCATTTACCACAGTGTCTGTCTCTCTCTCTCTCTCTCTCTCTCTCTCTCTCTCTCTCTCTCATTCTCTCATTCAAGGAAAAGAGTAGGAAGTGACAAGTGAAAGGGAACAGAAGAAGGACTTGAAATGAAAGGTTGTGTTTTGTAGACTGGGCTAGAGACCACCAGCTTCACACAGAAGATGGCTCTTTCCTATAAAGAGCTGTCTCTGGAAGCAAGTGGTATGACCTGAAAGAGAGATGCTAGGAGCTGTCCGAGGGGGTGTGGTAACCATGGACTTGGAGGGCTGCCACCTCCATCTCCATTCTCCTTTTCTCCATCTTCTTCCTCTTTTGATTAAACCTCTCCCTCTTCTTGTCTTTATTCCCATCTCACATTTATTCCTTGCTTACTCTTTTTAGAAATTAGCTCATTTAAATCCACAACCTCGTGAGGTGGGCTCTTTAATAATTAGCATCCCCAATTAAAGTGACAGAAACCCGGAGTTATGAAAAGTAATTTGCACCCGGTGGTAAAAACTGAACGAGCTGAGGCCTCCGACAGGCAGTGTCCTGCCTGAAGTCAGTACTGCCTCCAGGGTGGGAGAGAGGAAGTCAGCGAGACTTCAGGAGGCGGACTCCATCTCTGTGAAAACTGGCCCCTGAGGGAGACTAATCTAGCTCCGGGTATTCGAACTTTGCACATGATGACAATCAGGCAATGAAATGCTTTGGAAAAGGCAAGCCTGTCTTCACAACTTTGGACAGGACAGCCAGAGCCTGAAAAGTCATTCTAAAGGAAGTTGAGTCAGTACCTCATAAAGTTTAAGTGGAAGTGGAGTGCCCACTTGTCTTTGCTCATCTTGTACGGATAAGTTTGGTCCTTATTCCTGTGTCTGTGACGTCATGGATCATCACCACGGAAACATCTGTGCTGTAACAAACACTGGCTTGCAAGCACCGCTGGCCCTGTCAGGGAGGAGAGGAAACTGGTTGGGCATGATAAGGTTCACAGTCATCCAAGTCCCCTCCAACATGTTTGCAAAGCAGCTGTGCTTGCGGAGAGAAATATAAGCAGAGCGATTTGAAAAAGCACAAAGCAGGGTCTGTGCATTATTAAAGGTTGGGTAAGGTTGATTTTGAAATGCTGCTCACATTCAAAACACGGTTTCCTTAAAAAGTCACTATCTATGCTGTCTTGCGTGATGACAATGGAAATCCTTCAGAGTTCTCCAAGCTGCTTATACAAAAACTAAATGCATACGAAAGAAAGCCAGCTGGGAGGCTTCTGTGTGCTTTGGGAGGGGCCCTAAGCAGGCAGACACAGAGCTGGCCATGGCTTGGGTGCCTGCTTATCACTTGATGAGTCAGTGGTGGTATTAGTGAGTATGGAAATTAATTGCCAAAAGTTGATTCCTAGCTTACGGAGCAGGAAGATACATTGTGCCCTGGCGGATCATGGATGTGTGCTAGCCTTCAGCCCTGTGTAGATTTGGGCTGTGATTTCATAATATTTTAAGAAGTTAAATAGCAAGAGGGTGGTAAGGGGGGTGAGGGAAGGCTGTGGGGGAGGGGCATAAAGAGAACAAAATGAAATGACATATGAAAATACCCTAATGAGTCAATACTTTGTATGTTAACACTAAGATAATTTATTATTATTTTGATTTTATGTGTATGAGTGTATTGCCTGCATGTATGTAAGTGCACCTGTATTGTGCAGTGCCTATGGGGGTCAGAAGAGGGCGTTGGAGTCCCCTGAAACTGCAGTGAAGGATGGTTGTTAGCCACCATGTGGGTGCTGCAAATCTGGGTCCTCTATAAGAGCAGCCAGTGCTCTTAACTGCTGAAATTAAAAGAGATCAGAGTTTGTTGACAACTAAAAATAAGTATTTATATGAAAGTCTGATGACAATTTCCCTTTGCAATCTATACACTCAAATACCAGCAGTTCAAATTAGGCAGCGTATCCCTTCAGGGTGGGGCACACTGTATTTAGCACCGTGTCCAATCCTTTTCATTAACTCCGTGCTTGACCCTGTGGGGGAGTGCTTTGAACCCCTGGCTTATTTAGGGTGCCCCATAACTCTGGGTTCTACCAACGCACTGTCCAATAGTTACTTACCCCAGAAATACAGCCAATATGACTAAGTAGGTGAAGAATTTTAGCATTAATTAATTAAACATTTAATAAATTATCCGTGGCTGGTTTTTAGAGTCTAGTGAATGGGGCAAAGCAGATTAATGATGGGATTGAACATCCAGTTAACTACCTTTGTTTAGGATAAAACATGGCGGATACAGTCTGGGGTGGGATATGTGAGCATGTCCAAGTTACAAGAGTAGACTTGGCTGTGTGGGGAGTGGGGTGTTCAATAGCTTATCATCACCCACTTCCAAAAAGGGAACCACCCCCTTGCCTGACTAGAATTAGAACTCTTGTCAACTGAAGAAGTCAAAGATGTGTTTCAGGAGATGTTTAAATGCACCTTCTTATCAAACATGTCAACTGAAGTTTGCATGAAAAGTTGCACAGTTCACTGTCACCTATCCATTCAGTTAAGGGAACTACTCAATTATAATGACCATGTCCATATATAGAAAACTTAGGTTGTCGGATGATCTGCTGAGCCCCATCATTTGTGATGGTGTAGCGCTGAGCTCCGTGACTGAAGGTATGCAGGAGCTCCATGGACACGTGCTAGAGCATGTGGGGATCCACCACAGGCTGTGATCTTTTCACAATTGCCATCACAAGTACACTGAACACATCTACTGATCGTGTTGCTATAAATTAGGCACTAAATAGGACTCTAAAAGATCCCTTAGTCATGCAATTTAGCTATTAATTTGTACACTGTTTGCTTGGGAGGCGTGTCACAGTCCTTGGCTAGGCTCAGCTTTCCTGAGTCTTCCCTTTGTCTTTGTCGTAGAGTATTGGAAGTCCCAGGGCCATCTACCAGCCTCTGGCCTCTTGCAGTGGCCTCCTCTGCCTGTACCCTGCCATAAGCCAGCTCCGCCAGCTGAAAAGATCAGTTGACTTGGTTTTCTGAAGATATGTATGTGCAGGAAGGACCAAACAAACTGGGCTCAATTCATTCAAGATGAAGATGTGAATCACAGCCTCTCCCCAGTCTTCACCCTAGCAAGGACATTTCCTGAAAAACGGAAAGACTAATAGAAGTGACAGACATAGTTGTTGCAACTAACTTGTCAAATAATGACTAATACCAATCCTTTTGTAATGAGAAAAAAAAAAGAACAAAGCAGCCATCTTGTGCTTGAGTCATCCATTCAGAATTCTATACATCTCTACCTGCAATCACATTTCGTCACTAGGATGACACATCTTATCTTCCCTTTCTACTTTTGCTGGCAAATGTCACCATATACCCCGACGATGACAATACATTGAACAAACTCTCACAAGGAGAGGAAACCCTGTGACAAAAAAAGAGTAGATTCTACATGCTTCTAAACTTCTTAGCAAAATTCAACTAAGACAGACTATTGAAATATGAAGTCACCTACAAGCATCTGTTTTCCTTGTACCCTGAGTCCTGCCCCCAGACATAAGGAGGCTAAAAATTCATATTCAGATAAGGACAGGCAAGCCTTGGTGAACAGATGGAGTGGAGTTCAGCATAAAGGTTTAATCCTATCAGGCCGATTCCTGTATGGCCATCTGGATAATCCCGCACACACATTCAAGGCCTGTTAAAAATACGACTCCAGCCAAGATTACCGTCACAGATTTTCTACTAGACTTGTTCATATTTGACTTTATGATTTTCCAGGCCCAGGAAGATTGCTTGTGAATAAAGCCTGCCTATTCCTTGAAGAAGCAGTGCATGTTTAAAAAAAACCAAAAAACCCCGACAATTGTTTCATCCTTTCACAATATTGGATGTCATTTGGGGGAGCTGATTTCTGTTTGCTTTTCTTCTCTAGCTTCCATTACCCAAACTTTTCATACAACAGGGTTATTAGGAGAATTGTGCTAAAAATAATTTTGTTCATAAATCCTTGTTGAGAAGGAAACTTTACTGATTGTATGATCTAGAGTCAAGTGATTTCACTATCACTGCAATTCAAATATCGCAATTGAATCCATGAATACTTCATGCTGAGGATTCTATGACTATTTTTTTCCCTATGACTTAGCAAGGAAGTGACTGACAATCACAGAGCAAGGGAAGGACCAGAAGAACGGGGGTGGGGGGGGGCGGCAATATTGCCTTTCACTGTTCTAGGATTAGTATTTTGCATTTTAACTTCAGGTCCTGCATGTGAAACACAGGTTGGAATGCAGTGTATTCAGCCCTCCTAGAGTAACAAAATTGGGAGCTTCTGCCATGTATTTAGCAAACAATTTCTTGCATATTATGAAACAATGCTATGTTGCATGCCATTAAATCAAAAGCCTTCAACAAATCTTTCAAGTGCAATTTAGAAGTTACAGGTACTTCAAAATGTCAAGATTTTTTTTTCACAATTAAATTGTTAAAGGGCCCTGTGTAGTGAACCTGAACAGAGTTCTGGATTGCAGATGGACTCAGAGACCCCAAAACACTTCCCCTAGAATGTTCCAGATAAAATTATTTCTGCCCTTCTCTTGCTGAAGTGATGGGTATGTAGGAACTTTGGAATAAATGAGAAAGCAGCAAAATAAAGAGGAAGTAGAGAGGCCTTGGGCTTGGTCTATAATTGTCATGTGGCATAATTTGGGACATAGATGCTGTTTCTCTAATTGTAGGTACAGCTAGATAACGACCATCCATCCGGCTACCTCTGCCTTGACAGGGATGGTCCTTGGAGCAACATTTCCATCTAGTGACTGGAAAGTTTTTCCTTTCCTCTTTCTGTGAGAGCCATTAATGCTGTCAGAGCGAAGGGCTTTCTTGCCAAATGAAGTCACTTTGGAATAAAGGATGAAAAGCACTTGAAATTCTCAATCTCCTCATCTAATATTTAATAGGTTTAATTGCATCTGGTATTGAGAAATCCCTATATCATGGCTTACATTTCTCTTTAAAGTGACAAATACACACAGACACAGAGACACACACAGACACACACAGAGGCTCTTGCATATGTAATACTGTTTTTCTTTCACATATCTAGATATCTAGATATTTTTGTTGACAAAGCAATGAATGCAGATCAATAACAAAACAAAACCTCTAATAAACAATACATGCTTAACAGCACAACACAATTACCAAGGACAGTAAAAGAAGACAGAAACAAAGATCTGATAAGTCAGAGCAGCATGTACAACTACAGCTTTAGTGATAGGTGCCTTCCACCTCAGGTTGCTTACTAGTGGAATTTGGTTATTATAAATTGTTGGAAAATGTGGTACAGTTTGCATGCTAAAAGTGGGATTGGCCCCCGTGGGTGCTCATCCAGTCCAGTGTTATAACTGCTACTGTCTTCTCAGACACCCTGTTGGAGGATAGTTTATCCAAGAACAGACCCTCCTCATGGTGGAGGTAGAGAGGTCTGGTCTTTTAGCTAGTGTCAAACCCTCTGTTTACCCTCCTTCTTGTCTGGTAGCTGCTTATGTCAGAATCAGAGTAGGTAGGTTTGGCTTCTAATTGAGCCATGAGCAATTGGGAAAATGATCTTTTCATTCAAAAAAAGTTGCAAAACCAATTGTTCAGATTATGCACTGAGCTCAAGTGGGGTTCCTCTGTGGCCCCAACAATTTTTAGAATGGGGTTGTTCCCAAACACAGCATCACCAGAACTGAGGATATAAAATAGGAGAGAAATTTTATGAGGGCATAAATGTGTCACAGAAAGGATCTCAGCTTGGGCCAGTGAGATGGCTCAGTGAGGAGAGGAGCTTGCTGCCAAGCCTGAGGACCTCAGAGCAATCCCAGGGACCCACATGGTAGGAGAACCAACCCTCCCACCCCACGTTGTCCTCTGACCTCTCACATGCATGCCATAGTGTGCATCTCGCCCCCGCATGAAATAAATAGCTGAATGTAAAAAAAATAAAAGGAGCGTAGATCATGGATTTTACAATTTCCTACAAGTCTCTAATGTTCGGACATGAATGGTAAAATTATTTTCTCTCACCGGAAAAAAATGGAATAAGTTACCCAATGAACTTCCATTCTAAGTAAATACATTAAAAGAAAAGCAACCAAGCAATAAAAAAACTAAAATGTATGGGCTGGAGAGGTGGCTCAGCTTTTAAGAACAATGGCCGCTCTTGCAGAGGACCTGGGTTTGATTCCCAACACCCATATGGCCGGCTAACAACTATCCATAACTCCATTTCCAGGGGAATCCAGTGCCCCCTTCTGACCTCTGGGCATTGCATGACACAGGTGCATGGATGCTCATGCAGGCAATACAGTCACGGGCATAAAATAAAATTGAAATAAAATATAATGCTGATGCCAAATCTGCCTATTCAGTCCATTCAGCTAGACATGTTAGCAAGCAGCTAAACAGAATGTTCTTAGAAGTTTACAGTAAATGAAGCAATCTGGGATGAGGAGTGCACAGGGCACCCTACTGAATAAGTCAATTCCAATTTACAGGAAGGCAATGACAATATTAGTAATGGTGACGATGTATTACTCTGTACCCGACTGATACAAATGAGAATTTCTTTGTGTATTTTGTGGCAAGTCTGTGATGTGTCATCCACTGGAGACTGCTACAGTCTTCACAGGGCGAGCTTCTGCTCCAAGGCTGACAAGTGGAGGTGTAGAGTTGTAACATTTGGAGCACTGGTCCATTTTCAAAGACTGCCATACTCCCTGTGGTAGAATTAATACCATATAATGTCACCAGCATTTACTCAGGAACCAGTAAAGGCCGGTGCCAGCGCTTCCATCTCCATTGGGAACCTCAGGTACCTGTTTCTAGAAGTGCTCTTTCATAGAGGGCTGGTCAATGGGCTGTTAGGGAAGGAGAGCGGCCATGTTTTCATATATACATACAATGGAGCGGGAAAGCGACCCTGTGTCCAGTTCACAATTCCCAGTGGAAATTCATCTTGAGATTTAGAATAGGATTCAAAACTTTCTAAATTTGTACATTTCGCCACTTGGTAGAGTGTTCTTTCTCCAGGATATTTTAATACACGAATGGAGGGAACAGGGCCAAGCAACACATCTCTATTGAGGTGTCTGTCGTGGGATACCAACTGTGGCCAAATCTTGGGGCCAAATCATTTTGGGGTTAAGATAGGATAAATCTTGAACCTGGGTCATCTTTACAGCTACCCTGAATATGAGGTATTGATCACAGCACACAGAGATCTCAAAGGCAAAAACAGGAGCAGCCAGAGAACCCTGCTGATCTCCACACACACCACTAATTCACCTCAATGGGCAGGCCCCTCTGAGCTCAATTAACCCTTATTCTCAAGGCCACCCATAAACCCCCGAGGTAAACACGGCTCTCCTGGCCCTGGCTTTCTATCAATGAAATAGATCATTTCTATTGGAGGCCGAGCTTATAAATTCACCTTGCTAATAACCAGCCCAATCTTCTGGTGCGAGCGTGCAGGCATGGAACCATGTAACATTGATTCTGTAAGTCAGAAAATTTTAAACTGCTGAAGGCTTTTGTGATTTCTTTTCTGCCTTTCGAGGCTATTTGAAGAAAATATAGATGCTCTGGAGTCAGAACAGGTGAACGCAAATGTCCCTGGTGCGATTGTCTGCACACAAAACATTAGTTGTTAAATATGTACTGGAGGCTGAACCATTTTTCTTTCCTATTGTTTTTTTTTTTTTTAAATTCTTTTCTCTCTTTTCCTTCTCACCACAGTCATTGTTTAGAAGCAAATTGGAAATCTGGTAATTAGGCCCTGACTCACGGTGTAGTATTAAAGTCTCGAGCCAAAGTTCAACACCCTGAAATGAAATTTAAACCAATTAATCTGTTAGATTTTTATCGCTTGTCTGTGTTTTCCCAGCAATTCCCCCAGCACGTGGCCTTTGATCAACTCTCATACAAACGCTAAAATGTGCGCCTGCTGCTAGCAAGACGGAATGACATTAACATGGTCCTCATAAAACAATCAGGGCAGAGAAGCCCTCAAACAGGCAGGGCATAGTAATATTTAATAAAAGCGCACACATAATCTTCAGAATTAGCATTTTGTGCCTTGCAGTACCGTTGGGAGAAGAGCTTTTATTTGTGGAGTGATCATTATTATAACAAAGAAGAGCTACCTAATAATTTCCACTTTAATTCTGCAATGTGCCAGGAGCATTTCAGAGCCATTATGCTAAACTGGTGGGGTAATCATGTTATTGTCACAGTTTGAAGGAAGGAAAATCTCTACTTTGGTGGCTGGTGAGGGTGGGGGAGGCATTAAAGAAAAGAAGGGGAAAAAAACTTTTATTTTTTAATGAAATTTAGAACCAGAAATTGGCTCGTTGTCCTTGTGGACAGAGTGTGAAAATGTATTTGCTGAGAAGAAAGACTCTTCCCTCAATTAAATCATAAATTTCCTGGTAAAAGTAGTCTTGCATTGAAATATATACACCTTCTCTCCATTCTGTAATATTTCCTTGGAGATGGAATTATATTGATTGTTGCACGTCATTATTGAACTCTTTCATGAACCTCTTCACTCTTCAGTTCTCTTGAATCCTGTCATTGTGACTATAAAACAGTGATCTTTCTGTCTCCTGACTGCTCTTCTCTGGGTAGCCCATGTGAATGAAAATTGAGGCCCTTGCTACTACGGGTGTTCTCCAAGCATCCACAGGGAACTTACCCACAGGAGAAGAGGGAAGGCGAGCCCTAGGGTCTGTTAGCAGCACAACTATGTTAGGCGGTTAGTTGGGTTTTTGTTGTATTTTTTTGCTTATTTGTTTTAGTATTGATTTGCTCTAAAAAGTACAAATGTCACCACATGTCCTTCTGTCACTGAATTTTTTTGCTCACGTTACCTTAATATATGTTCAGTGAAAACAAAAACACACCAAACTTCAAACCGTATAAATATTGATAGAGTAAAACTTAATAGTCTTCCTTTCCTATCCAACCCACTGGAGTCATAACTCCCTGTCCTAAGGACCCACTGTGAACAACTGATGTAGATCCTTCCTTCTAGACCTTTTTCTAGCACGCCTGTTCACCCTTAGCATGTAGCTTCTCTTAACATACTCATGCATGTTTCATTCAATATATGGAAGTTTTCAAATTAGCAGGATCATGCTAATCTTTACGTTGTTCCCCACCGTACCCCGTTACTCTTCCAAGTCTGTCTCGAAATTTAAGACAATATCACAGTTTCTCCGCTAGACTGTGGCTTGAGGTTCTTCCCTTCTTCTCACTAGCTGACCCGTAGATTGACTTCTGAACAGTTGCTCACAGTATTTGAAAACATTGCAATTTTCCTTAAGTCCAGGTGTTTCAAACCATGCATATGGCTCCACATACACATACACACTTACATACCTTTGTGTTTTATAAATAGCAAGTGGTAAAAAGGACAGAAGATGTCAAGTGTAAATGCAGCAGGTCTTGACCATGAATTATAAGGCCTTTCTTCTAGACAGGTTTTCCTGAGATATTTGAACGTACCCTTCTGCCTCCTTTTATGTAATGGTGAGAAGTTTGGAAGAGACCTTGTTTGTTTAAATAATTATGCCTGCACGATTAAAAATTGACCAGGCATGATAGTAGACACCTTTAATCCCAGTGCTTGGGAGGCAGAGGCAGGTAGAACTCTATGAGTTTGAGACCAGTCTGGTCTGCATAGCGAGTTCCATATACAGACCAGGCAGTACTACATAGTGAGACCCTGTCTCAAAAAAAGTACAATCTGCTCCCCAGAAAATAAAATAAAATACATAAATGCCAAAGTGAATACAGGTAGTAACATGAAGACCGTTCCGTGGTGTTAGTGGTAATCACAGCCTCAACATTTAATAACTCCATTGAAGTCCATGCTTTGCTGTTAGACAGAGTTCTATAACAGGTTCTTATAATCAGTTCAGGTAAGCTAATATCCAGTATTTTTCCAAAATAGTTGAAGAAACAGCAACACCTTTTGCATGCTGTTCTAGCACCTAAATATACTGAGTTATAAATTAAAAAAAAACAGCAAAGATTTGCTATTAACAAAATATTTCCAAACTGCTTTGTATTTTAAGGATTTTACAAAGTTGTTAAATGTAATTTACCTATTTCATAAATAGCTTCAAATTGTACATCATAGTCTACCATTAATTTAGGAATCTTTCACCGTATGTGGGAAACACTTTACTTTTCAAGAAAGCTTTTGTGTAAGAAAAAGTCCTGTGCCTGGGAGACATTGATCTCACCCTCCTGTAGGTTAAAAATGGGGCAAGAACGTTAAAGTCAAGTCATGCATGGATCTTTTATAATTTCTTGATTAATTGTTCTGTTTGGGGGCAAAATGCAGGAGAGTAAAGTCCCTCGGGCTACCCGGCTGCAGCTGCAGACGCGCCTCTGAGAGTTCAGTCAGCACAACATGTTTAGTTCGGATGTTTTCAAACCTTCTTTCTGTGTAATTTTTTTAAGATAAATTTGAATCAGAACCAAAGCCTTCCTACTTGTTTGTGTGGTGGCACGTGAGCAGTGGTCACACAATGGGATGAACTTGATGTTTTCTTTCCTTCTTACAAAAGTTAAAACATGACATTTTGCCAAATTTGACAAAGTCCAATATTTTTTTTTTCCAGTTCTCTCCACCCTCATTACAGTTAACTGTCTTCAGTGCAGTGCTTGGAAAGTCTGTCTTAAAACTTAATTTCCTTTTATTAAAGAGAAGGGACTCGTTCTCTCTTCTTCCACAATCTCCCCCTTGCTTTCCAATTTTGCCCTGGTGCTCCTTGTGAAAAGAATCAAGACAACAGCAACAGGGCACTGTCAGATTAAAGATCCTTGACAGCATCAAAATGCCCTGAGAGATATTTCAAAACCATCATCCAATAATGCCTAATAATTCTGTCTAGAATATGCCATTCTTATTAAGAAAACCACTTATAATCTGTTTGGAATCACAGTGTTCACAAATTATTGCCCATCTCCAAGGGCCATTTACAATGGAAAGTAAAGAGATATGAAATCTTGCAAATGTTAGGCCTGGGTTTTCATGCCTGGGAAACACAACAAAGGCACGTGGCTGAGTCTGTGGTCCAGGCAGGCCCCAGCTATTTGCTGCATGATTCACCCTGAATGACTGGTACTTCTTGCATCTATAAAATGGTATCTATGGCATATATTGGAAAAAGCTCTAATGATTTTTAATGAGGACTGTTGCTATGCTAATGTTACAGGTCAGAAGGCCTAGCGCATTTCTCCTCTTCTTGCAAGCTTCCCACTGGACAAAAATGTCTACCTAAGAATATACAAGTTTTCTCTTCAAGAAATTTATTTAATTTTGAAGTGGACAGAGAAGGTTTCCAATGCATTCCAATCCCTAGCATTTAATAAATTCAATTTTTCTTCTGTGTTATATTTCATAATCTTTGAAGTTGGATAAAGATTTGGGTTAAAATATATACATCTCAATAGAAACAATGAAAAGGATGCTTTTAAGCACCAAAGTTGCACCCGTAGGTTACTGGTCCTGATGTGGCTAGGAATTGCTGAGATCTTGAGGGATTTTCTGTTAGTGAAAAGATAAAAGATTTTTTTTCTTTTTCTCAAGTCTCCCATCATTAAAGTTTGGTTCTAACAGCAGACTCCTTCTCTTTTTCATGTGTGTTGAAAAGCAGCTACTCCCTGTATCAAAGCCATCAGCCCGAGTGAAGGATGGACGACGGGAGGCGCGACTGTGATCATCATAGGGGACAATTTCTTTGATGGGTTACAGGTCATATTCGGTACCATGCTGGTCTGGAGTGAGGTAGGTGTTGTCTGAACATTAATATCTAATAGCTTGGTCTAGTTGAAGACACTGTCTATGCTTGAATTTCTAATAGAATGTGTAGGATTTAGTGGTGCCACTCTGGGTGGGCCATCTCCAGTTTACAGAACTTTGGAAACTAGGAAAGATGAACTGAATTTCCCAGGAGGCAGTGCTTGCTACTGGAATGACTCCCATCCACTGGCCCGTGAGCACCAACAGAGCTTTGTATAGTGGTTTGCCCACTTGGGCTTGTGGCAGGGTGGAGATCTTGTACACTGGGAAGTAGAAAGAAGATACAACATCATCAGATACATAGGAGAAGCCCTCTAACCCTTAGCACAATAGTTGTGTGTGGATATTCCAAAGACAGAGTCTGCTGTAGTCTGAGCTTCAGAGAACATCGTTTACAGCAAGGAGCTCCTGACTTACCCAGTGACTCTACATTGAAGAGTCTCACCATGGGACCCATGAGAACCCAGGGTTTTTTTCATGCTGGATATGTACAACTCTGAGGCACCTTGCACTGTGACTCCCGCCATGTGACCATGGCTGTGCTATGTGTGCAGTGCTTCCTAGGCATCTTGATCATGATCTTCATCTGATGGATCCCCTGTCTGGAAGATCTCAAAACACTCACATCACTGTTATTGCGAGGCCACGACAAACTTGCATTTGTTACTGAGTTTGGGGCTTAGAAGTCCTATCAAGTGTGTTCAAAGACCTCATTCACCTCAAGGTATAAAATACAGAGTGTTAGGGCTCTACAAGAGTGACTGTGGATGTCACTGGATTCCAGTTGCTTTGTAATCAGTACTAATAGCTCTGTTTTACAGAGTTCTGCTATCTAGGCAGTGTGCTGAGATTCTCAGAGATCTTGCTCTCTCTACTGCTGACCATGCACTCTTGGATGTATCTTTTCTCAATAAGTACACTGCAACATTAGGCATAAATAGCTGTAGATCTAAGAGCAGTGACTAGACCCCACAGAAGGAGTGACGTGTGCAGCCACACAGAGAAGTCAGAGGCTGCCCTAGAGTGGGAGCTTTCAATTTCTGCCCCTAGTTTCCTGAGCAGAATGCCATTGTTCAGCCCCTCCTGATATTTTGTGTTTTCTTCTTAGTGAGACCGTAGAAATGAGCAGAGTTAGGGTTGTGATTGTTGGGTATGCTTGCCTAACTAGAGCTTGTCCTTTCTAAAGTTACCCATGTGCACTTCTCCCTGTCGGGCACCCACTCAACATGCCCGTCGCCCTTGCCAGCACACCGCTATGGCCTTGCTGTTCCCACTGTGCCAACAGAGATGCATGCTCCTGGCCAGAGCATCAAAGCTTTTGTAAAGCTGAATCAGAACTGGGCTTCTCAGCCTATCTAGGTTGAAAACATTCTGTACTTGCTCTTGTCTACTCTACCTCATTCCTCACTGGAAGTATTGAGGTGTGCATGAAATAAATCATGTCCACAGCACCTTCATCCTGCTGTGGATAGCAGCCTATATGAGAATAGTCTCTCCCAGGTCTTGGGAGCTGCATCTTTGCCCCATTTTGATCCTCTTTGTGTGGCTTATCTTAGAATATGGGAGAGAAGAAGAAGAAACCCAAATTGTTCCCTTGCTTTGTGTCATAGCAGGTGAGGACTGAGGTGGGAATCAGATGGGTAGCAAGGGTCATACACTGCACAACAGGACATTAACCTGAGGCATCTGCTCAAAGCTTGTGTCTGTTGCAGCCCAAGTAGGCTCTATGGGATGCTGAAAAGGGGCATAGCAGAACACTCATTTGTGGCCCTTATTGTTGCTAGTTTTGACAAGGTGTCCTGTCTAACCACGTGCCCCAGTTCTTGTGCCCTTTTTGGGAGACAGATTAGAGACATTAGCATCTAACTTAGATTTATCCAAATTGCTTCAAAAGATCTACTTCCATCTAACAACAACAAAAAAGTGGCAGACATGGTGGAAAGCCTGCGGGAAAGGAACTTCCATTCTTCTCCCTCCTCTGAGACTCTACCACCATGTCGGTTCCCACAATCCCTCTTCACCCCGCCCCAAGGTCAGGGCTGTCTCCAGGAGGTGAAGGTAGGGGCATATGCTGTTTCTTTGCCCATCTCCTCTTCCCAAACAGTCCTGTGTCATAAATTAGCAAGGTCTCTGTCCTGGTGGAAAAACTATAATACAGTTTCTCAAAGAATTTTAGCAGGAATTCTTTTAGAATTAACAAGGCCACATGGTCAGATAATGCCAGGAATTAGATCTGAACTACATGGTATATCTTTAAAGAAGTCAAAGTCCTAGTTAACAATGAGAACAAATGTAATCTTGAGCAAGGATATAATAAAATAAATAATAAAAAGGAAATGTAGAAAAAGGAGATGTATAGGACACCAAGTGATACAGCAGTGGAGAGTCACAGTTAACAGCAACAGTGGTGGGTAATGATGGTGGTTGCTTTTAATCTAATAAAATTACATGACTGCCTTTTGATTTTGTTGAAGAAAAAAAAACCACCAAGTTAGAAGCCATTTTTCAAGGCTTACACTGAATAGAATCGTAGTTCAATATTGTATTTAAAACACAGCATCTATAAAAAAGTCAGGAAAATGAACTCTGACTGAATAGGCAATATTCTTTGAATACCTCTTGGTCAGGCAATATGCCCAGTGTTTGTGACAGCTGTCATGCAAACCTCAGGACAACTGTACACGGTGCTGTCCTCTGTTTCTGGTGAGAACTTGAGTTCAGAGAACTTGTTCAAGTAATAACCTGGAGTTAGAGATGAGACTTGAACACTGAAAGTTCACTAGTGGGGTTCAGCCTCATAACCTTTCCTGAGCTGACCTAAGCCATGCCTCCCACCTGGAGAGTTTACCTCCTCAAACCAGGGTACTATGCCCGGCAGTGCCATCATTCTTGTACTGGGGGTCCTAACAGTACTGCCACCTTCCCGGAAGTTTGGAAGTGGCAGCTGTGGGCTCAGAGAGGGAAGATGGAGTCCCTTCATTTTCTCCTTATGTCTGTTTTGCTTGGAGCCACTAACTTCTAAGGAGAATCTACCTTTATGATATACTATAAGCAAGAAATCAATCTGCCTTTGTCTCCACAACTGGGCCCGTTTATCCAATGTCATTTTTCCTGAGCTACGTGATCATAGAGCATGCCATGTCCTATATCCTGTACACGTAATCCGAAATAGACATTTTCTCCCATCATTTCTCTGTTTCCTTGCTCTGTAGCCTAGAGCACCCAGGCTGGTGCACCAGGACAAGTAGATAGCAGTTTAGATTAGCAATGGATGCTATTATGGGCAATCTTTTTTTAGCTAAAGAATTTTAAAAAGAGCCAGAGAAAATAGGGCTGGCTTAATTTACCCTCATCTGTGCTCTTCCCTGTAGCATCACCTTTTCAAATGAGTAGTTCAGCTGAGCTCTCTGGGGTCCCCAGAGGGTGGGAAAGAGAAAGGTGGCCCTGGACGGGTCCCGCCTTCTGTGAGTGCTCATATGCCTATGGCTCTTGTGTTTGTTTCCCATCTTACCGATTTTCCTTTATTTCATGCTCTCTTCTCTAGTCTTTTTAGAAAGTAAAATTTTAAATTGATAATCTTATGTTCTCCCCCCTGCTTTATTCCTATCTACTTAAAAGAAAATGTGCTGAAATGCTTTCTATATAAATCTAGAAAACCAACAGGGTTGATGTGAGCTAATTTTGAATGTGGGTTGAGAATTTTTTCTTGACCAGAAATGCACTTAGTTGTTTTGTTTTTCCACCCACATGGGATTTGGAGGGGCGGGGGGTCCTGCTACTGTTTTGTAAAGCTCATCACTATCCCAATATCTCCCCTGAATTCCTTTAATTTCTAAAGGATGAGTAGTATTTGGCTTGCCTGCTGCTTGTCTAACACTGGGATAGGTACCACGGGTAATTAAAGTTGGGCTTTGTGGGAACTGGTGTTTTATTTGGAAAGATAGTTTGCTCCCATGAAACAAATTAGAGAGTTGCATAATATATTTATATAATCTAGTATTAAATTTGTGGCTTGCAATTCAAGGCAAGGTTCTAGAAGACAGCAAGAACAGAGGGGGCAGAAGGAGACTGTTTGGAAAAACCAATCAAGTTCCAATTATGGCTCTCTGTGCTAGGTATTTTAGGTTCTCACGATCCTTTTATTTAATCACAGAAAAAACTAAGAGAATGCATATAGTATAAAGTCTTTCACTGACCTGATTTTTTTTTTTTTAAAGCTCAACAGTGGGATTGGGGGAGGTAACAGAAACTGTTCTAAGCAAGGGTTCTGATTGCACAGATTAGCAGTGAACATAGTGTCAGGACCTGGGCCGTTGCTCCACCTTATTGCTTAGAACAGGGATTTAGTCAGGGTTGGTTGCTGGACCTCAGTCTCTCCATATGGAAAGGAAGAGTTTACAATGCATCTTCTTTCAAATCAGTCTTGCTGTTCCTTGTTTCTAGAGCTTCTTCTCTGGAGGCTCTGCCCACAAAGTCAGAAGGGGACAGTACTTCTGGGTGGAAGACAGCATATCCTCTTCCAACCTTGGCCTTTCCTCTGGACCACATTCAGTAACACACAAATGCCATGCCTATTTGCAAAAGGATTCTGAGAATGTCACCAAACAATTTAATTAGTCACAAAATTGGATTTCCCTATTGATATGTGTTTAGTCAATATTTTTTCCTCTCTCAATTCTTGAGGTTCTATTATCTACTATCAACAGGAAACATACTACAGTATTACCCCAATTAATATTCCAGTTATATAGAATGCTGGTTCTTAGCAATATTAATAAATACCCCATGGGAGGTGAGGGAGGGACTTTTTTTTCCCCCAGTAAGTTTGGTCAATGTTGAGTCAAACAAATTTAACTCATCCTTACTCTAGGGCCTTGCAGAACTTTGGGGGCTCTGTCAGGCCCTGCACATCCCTACAATGCAGTGTTCAGCATGCCCTAAACTTCTGTAAGTACAAAAAGCCTGTTGTCAAAGATCACCTTACAGGAAAGATATTGGTGAGAGCTGACATGCATTTTGATTTTATGTTAATTAAGCCAAGTCATGAAATTCAATCGTGAAGTGATTGGGCTGAGGGGAGGGAGAGAGAGAGAGAGAGAGAGAGAGAGAGAGAGAGAGAGAGAGGAGAAAATCGCCTGAAATATTTGCAGAGTATTATTCAGATTAGATCAGGAATGCTTAGAGCCATTATTCTTTAATGCTGCAAGGCTTTGAGCAGAATTTCTCTCATACTTTGCATCTGGTTTTAGTCAGTGCACACTTGGCATTAGATGCCATGTGATTTTGTAGGACAGCTCTATATAAGAATCGGTGGTACCCTTCAGCTCAGATCAGAGAAGCCCAAGTTTCATAGCTGTACAGGCTAATTATCCTCACAGAGGGGCTGTGTGTTGCCTCCTTCATCCGGAGCAATGGCTGTTATTTCAACTGAGTTCCCGGAGACAGGGAGTGCAGTCAGAAGAGCCTGCTGGGGGAGATCTTGGGTGGATGGAGTTGAGTGAATGGGCAGCTTGTGGGTTTAAGAAGCAATTTTGCCACTTGAATCCCCAAACTGGAAATTGAAGATGTAATGCACTCCTTATACCTCCTTCCCATCTGTACTCTCCACTATCCATTTTCATTTAGTCACAAAGCTGAGAGGAATGATTACAATGAAAACAGAATTTGCTTCCCAGTGGTGTTCAAGAACATGTTGTAACCACTGGAAGTTTCCCAGCCTTGTAGAGTCTCAGTTTCAGGAATGTGTCTCAGATACAAGAGCATCTTTTTAAATCTCTGAGGGAGAGAGGTTCCAGAGTGGAACTGTGACTTGTGTCAGGAGCATGTTAGCTGTTAGTGCTGGGGTTACAACATAGATCTCTTGGCATTCCATCTCACCCCCATTCAGCTTTTGGTAACATTTGGTTTTTTTCAGGGTGTTTCCATAGTCTTTGAAAATACTTCCACTAATAAACCAACCTTTCTAAACTTTACACACCTTTCCCCAACACGTTGATGTGAACTCATGTCACATTGTACACGAAATACAACTCAACTAAAGTAAAAAAGAAATTAGGAAAAATGGGGAAAAACATTACCTCAATTACAGTCTCTTTCAAATTGCATAATAAATATATGATTAAACCGAAATAGTCATGTCTATTTGTTTTGTATATTTAGGGACATACTTTATAGAGTTCAAAGTTGATTCAGTCCAAAGATTTTAAATAATTGATAACTATTTTTTCCTAAACCTGTGCTTTAAAGTCTATATTTATTTAACATGTACCTATTGGGTGCTCAGAAGACACTTGACATGAAATTGTCAGCTCTGTCTGAATCAGTTACATTATGCTTTGACTATTATTTTAAAAGCATTTGCTTAATTTTTTTAGAATTTTATATATGTATACAAAGAAATATGATCATATTTCCCCTCCCCCATTTCCCCTCTCCAACTCCTTCATTTCCTCAAACACGCTCCTCTCCTAACTTCATGTCTTTTTTTTTCCTTTTTAATAACCTCCTAAGTCCAGTTAGTGCTGCTCATATGTTCATAGGTGTGGGGCCATCCACCAAAGCATGGGAAACCTACCAGTGGCCACATCCTCAATAAAGAATGATTCTCCCCACCCCAGCAACTATCCACTGCCAATAGCTCCTTAGGATTTCGAAGAACAACTTTCAAGCCCAAGTAATTTTATGGCGAATCATTTCTAAATGAACTTGCATATTTAAAAAAGGAGAGAAATGGATGGTCTAATGACTGTTTTAATATAGTTACACGGTTACAGCCATGCTCACTTTATTCTTAAAAGTGCTTTAGTCTATATTTTTATCTTTAATGACAAAAGCACTTGAAATCTCTCCTGTCTGTTGATAATTATGGGATACTGAAAAAAGAAGACTTTAAGCTGACATTTCCAGTGAGTTCACGAGGTATAACTTGCCTATAACTTGAAAGAAACCACAGGAGCGTAATGCACCTAATCAAAGGCAGAATTCACACCTGGCTACTGTCACGCAACATTTATGAAGAAAGGGGCTATCTATATAGCATTGAGCCCCTTCCCTGGGCTTTTCGTGCTGAGGTTTCTGGAATGTTCCCTGATGCTCCTACAACCTAGCTGGATCCTTCTTCCTTAGTCCATAGTCTGGGGTTCAAGCAGACCGCTATGGGATTCCTCCTTTTCAACCTCTGCACCCATAGTCCATCTGAACGTGGGTTCCAGTCCCCAGGGATGACCAGCTGCTCTTCATGCCTATCAGGATTCTTAAAGCAATGATTAGGATACCATAGAGTAGTTTCTCTTATGGCTAAACTCCTATGTTGCCATATCTCTACAACGTTACGTCCTTTATACGCTTCCAGCATGAGTTCAAAGTTGATAAAGTACACAATTTAACTTAATGGGTAACTGTCTAATTTTTTCCTAAATGTGTGCTTCGAAGCCTATATTGCTTTAACATTAACTACCTATTATAGGGAAAATACATGAGAAAAATTATAAATTTTGTCTCAATCTTTTGCATTCAACTTTGACTAAAACTTTGAAGAATAGCTTTCAAGCCCTAGGAATTTTATGGGAATCACTTTTAAATGACTTGGCATAATTTTTTTTTTAAAGCTAGACATAGTCTAATGGTTGATTGAAGGGCCTGTCCTCTCCCTTGAAGGTGGAGTTCATGTAAAATGCAGTTTAATTTCTTAGAGTGATTAGCACAGAACCCTGAAAATCAGTGGCTTTCAGTTTGTTGAAGGACTGACTCTACTTTGTTTTTCATTAATTCGTTCATTCTGAATAAATGTTTTTTCTTAGCAACTATTTTATTTGATGATGCCTCAATCACTACTGAAGAGATATAGCTTAGTTTTTGTTAGTACATGTGAGGGTGGGAGTTTAGATTAAGTTGCCATGCAGTAAATATGTAGGTAAATACCATAACATAAATCTACCAGAAATTATGAAGTATAATAATAAAGCTAACTCTTTCTGAATGGTTAATATAGGGCATAAATCTTCCTAAGTTTTATAGGTATTATGTCAATCTTTGTAGTTGGTCCCTCCCCACCCGGTCCTCCATAACAAAACTGAAGATTTGCAAACTGAATGACTTCTCAAAAGTCTCACAGCCGGTTATTTGCAAAGCTTGGATTTGAACCCAAGTCCACCTGACTCCTGAGCCATCTCCTAACCATCTAATACAATTATAGTAAAACTCACAGATTTAAAGTTTCAAAGTAACCCTACCTTTCCAAAATTTCAGGATGAAATCCAATCAAGCAACACATGTAAAGAGAATAAAAGACTTCAATAATTTTAAACAACTGATACTGTTTGCCCAGGTGCAGATCAGAAGGATCAAACCAGATGCAAGAAGTATGCAGAGGCACATTGTTAGAAGCAGGCTCACTGACAGCAGAAATGACAGCCTAATGTCTAGGGCAGAAATGGAAAACCTAAAAAGCAGACACAAAACCATATTACTGTGCAGCACATTAATGACTATTCATAACAATGGTGGCTCTGAGTCACCCAGAAAGAACTGGCAGCTAGACTCAGTAAATTTGGTTTAAAGCAGCAGGATGTGCATAATGCGTCCTCAAAAGACTTCCAGGCAGAACAGTTGTAGGGCTAAGGTGTTCAAAGAGATTTGACTCCCGTTTTCTATAGAAAGCTTACTTACCTCTCACACTGAAGGGGCATGTAAAAGACACATTATGTCCAAATATCAATGCATTCAATATGTAAATATGAGTTATACCACAGAAGTGTTAGGTGAGTCTCTGTGTCCCATTATTTGATATCCCTTCTTTATACTGTTAAGGGAACCTATATCCCTGATGGTGAAAGGCAAATTCATTGCCTAGCAGCCGTTCGGTGCTTGTTTTTCTTGCTTCATTCCACAAGCAGAGATTCTTTGTAAGCCACCAACTTTGATAGCAAGTATTAGACTCCTTCTATAAATGCATCTGGGTCTCCTTTTTCTTATATTTTAGTTTCTAAACAAACAGGAACACAGGACCAGAGCCAAACTGCAGTAGGGGATGCCATAGTCCTGTTGGCTCCAGTATGGAGAGAGCAGTCTTGAGAAAGAGTTCCTTGTGTCCTTCTAGACCCAGGGGCCAGCCTTGCTGTTGAGCCTCTGCCGGACCTCAGGAGCACGCCAGCTCTCTTGCAGCTCCCAGACCTCCAGGATGCAGTCCAGTCTTTAGTGGAGCCCAACTAACCTGACATCTACATCCTGGGAAGAGAGCTGGAGAAGTTTATTTTAAAAACAAATTACAAAATAAATAAATAAATAAACCCACAAAACCAGAGGTAGTTGAAGCACAATGTATTTATTTTAGTTCTTTTCTCCTCAATCTGTTATTTTGAAAAATGATCATGTTGCTGTTTTGTTTTTGTACAATTAACTGCATTGATTGAGGGTCACGGTTAACTTCCTGGTCCAAAGAACTGGGCAGTGTATTTTTGGGAATGCTTAATGAGGATACCAGGAGGTTTGTGGTAGCTAAGTAAAAAGCTTTTAGTTTTTATTTTTTTAATTTTTTTTTTTTAGGAAAAAGAATTCTGAATGGAATGGTGTTGATTATTTCTTTTTTTCATCTGTTTTCTTTTGGTGGTTCTGGACTGAACCCAGGCCCTCAAGCATGCTAGTCGACTGCTCTTCCTCTGAACTGTACCCCGGCTCCAATTATTTATTTTCTGTAAAGTTTCTTCAATCTTTACCTTAAGTACTAGGGGGTGGTTAAGGCCCTATGGTATTTGTTCATTTAGAGTTTTTGATGAACATTTTTTATATTTTATTATTTTTCTTTTATGTGTATTGTCTGTGTGTATGCAAGTGTACCCGTGTCGTGCAATGCCTGTGGAGGACCAAAGAAGCCATTGGATCCCCCTGGAACTGGAGTTAAGACAGTTGTTAGTTGCCATGTGGATGCTGGGATTTGAACCCGGGTCTTTTGCAATAACAGCCAGTGTTCTTAACCCCTGAGCCATCTCTCCAGCCCATTATGAGCATTTTTTGAGGGCTGACTTATTCTGAGGTCTTGCTAGATATTGTGGGAACACACTTAAAGCAAGAAGGGCCAAACACTTGTTCTCATGAGACTGAAATTCCACTGGAGGGACACAGAGAACAAGGAGGAAAATAAGACTGCAACTCTATATATCTACCTCTTTCTATGCCTATGTCTATACTGAGAGAAATTTCAGACAGCGGTCACACTGACTGCTGACTACTCAAAAGCTAGGTTTAACCCCTGTGGAATTCAATTCCTGAGACTTGAGTTTTGAAAGTCTTTTTACAAAGTTTATCTTTGGGGATTCATGTAACCCAGCCTGTTTTGCTAAGCATCGGTTTAAGCTATTTTCTTGAAAAGACCGAAGGAAACAGAATATTTGTGCAACAGTCAATGTTTTCTGCTGGTGCTTTCTCACATTCCCTGACAAATCATGTTCTGAGGCTGAGGTGGGCAATCCTTGGGAACAAAAGATCTGAGTTTTGAAAGCCAGAGAAAGCTTATTAGGGGACAAACCGAAATAGAAAGAGGAACCTAGGAGGTGACTTCTGACTGATGCTGTGTCCACCTCGGGGGAATAAAGATACAGTGCGGAGGTTCAGAAGTGCTCTCACTGGGGATACACTTTTCTTATTTCAACTTGCTTAGAAAAGCCCCAAAGAATATTTAAACTTTTAAAAATTCTGTCTCTGTCTCTCTGTCTCTCTCTGTCTTTCTCTGTCTCTCTCTTGTGTGTGTGTGTGTGTGTGTGTGTGTAAGTCAGAGGACAATTTGTGGGAGTTGTTATTTCTCTTTCTACCATGTAGGCCCCAGGGATTGAACTCAGGTTGTCAGGCTTGGCAGCAAGTTTTTACCCACTGAGCCATCTCGCTGACCCTGAAATAATATTTTTAAATGCTGTATCTAGTTACAAAAAGATGAGTGTTCCAGAATGCAGGGAAGACAAGCTTGCTTGTTTGGCCACTGGTACTAGAATCTCTTTAGACTCCTTAGGTGAGCTGATCTCAAAGATTTAATTATGCTTTTATATTTCAGCTTCGTTATTTAACCGTCTGCTCTCACTGCCCACCCACCATTCAGCACTCCTGTCTATCTCAAAAGAATGAGAGTGATCATCCTAATTGGGGAGGGCAAATGCTGTGAGAATTATTAATATCTAAATTAAAAACTTAATCTGGAAAGTGCTTTAGGGTCCCCAGAGAAGCGCTCCACAAACACAGAGCCTACTTAATAACATTCTCAGTTTCCACAGAGAAGATTGGAGCTCACATAGTTGTAGTAAACTGAGGCACGGAAGGTGATGATGGCAGAGTCCAGACTCCGTGAGTCACTAGATGGTTCCGAGTAAGGTTGCTGAAGAAAACCATGCTCTGTGCTCTGCTGGTTCTGAATTGTTCTAAGTTTAGCTTCACAGAGGGAGAGTGATTGTTCTGTGTGTTTCCTGCGCTCCCAGGACTTTTAGTTGTTGAGGATGTGACTGACAGTAGACGGAGGGTATAAGGTCCATAAACCAGGAATTATAGGAAAATGGTGAGCAGTGTAGGGAGAGACAGTTGTGGTGGTACCTGGATGGTCCTTGGTTAGGCCAATGTGCTGCTTCTAATTGGTCCCTTGGTTCTGTTTCTCAAGTTTCCTGAAGCTTACTTTCCTTCTCTATGAACCAGCTGGTAGCCCTCTAAGACTATGCTACTAAGTCACAGGAAGAGTATGAACATCACAAAAGGTCATTATTGCTGAGATCTTCACCAAGGTCATCACCATCCTCATTTAGTGAGAATTAGAGTGGCACAGAGAACACGTGCTATGATCCTCAGAGAAGAAAAGTTCTTCCAAGACATGCCCTTTCCTCAGAATCTCACAGTGTATTTTCCTCTGACTTCAAGCGCTCAGGGCTCACATCTTCCTGTTCCAAGGCCATACTTTTGATAGTACAAGAGCCAGACACAGATCATTTGGAGAGCTGGGCTGGCCTGTGCCCCTCTTCTGGGCCCCTAGATTTTGTACGTACCCTCTTCAGACTACTGCATCCCCATGCACAGCTGCGGAATCTGCACCGTGGCCCTCTCTCCTGGCTCCAGTACTCTGTCATGGAAGGGACCTATTTGACCTCCTACACATATGCAATTGTCTCTTTCACAGTGGCTACTTACTGTAGAGGCCACAGTGAGTCTGCCTGACTTGGCCACCCCAAGGGGCTTTTCTGGTCCTATGCTCTGCATCTGGAGAGGAGAAACCCTCTTATGGGTGGCCTGTTGCTGCCTGATGGTCTCGCAGCCTCTCTGGAGGGTCTGCGGAGATCATAGATGCTTTATTTTCATGCAATGCCTATATTTTCCTCAGAGGGATACGCAGAGGAAAGTCAGTCACCCACAACTTTACCACAGAGGTGACTTCTGTTATCATGTTGCTGTTTCCCTCTTAAGCTTTCCTCTATGCAATTACATACAATATTCATGTATGATCACATGGCATACATAGTGTTTCAAACTGACATTGTTCCACTTTTGGTTTTTAATAAATTTTTACAGTAATTTCTGAATATGTACAAGTTGTTTACGTTATTATTTCCTGTGTAAATATGAGGAATTAACACACATATACACTCATTAGGAGGTAGAAGACAAATCACATTTGAAGTTTTCAGATACTCTTTCAATTTATTATAAATCTTTTAGTATCACTATATTAATTTTTTATTGTTTTTAGAGTTATTTTTATGTGTGGGTTTAAATCTGTATAACTATATAAATGTATGCCATGTGCCTGAAGGTGTCTGCAGAGTCCAGAAGGGAATCACCTGGAACTGGCTTTACAGACTGTAGTGAGCTGCCTAGAGTGGGTGCTGGGAACCGAGCTCAGGTCCTGTAGAACAGCAAGTGCTTCTAACTGCTGAGTCATCTCTCCAACCCTCTTAATTCTTTTGTAAAAATAATTTTGCCAGACGTGGTGGGTCATGACTAATCTCAGTACTCAGGAGGCAACAGATGGATCAGGTAGATCTCTGTAAGATCAAGGCCAGCCTGGTCTACATAGGGTGCTCCAGGCCAGTGGGGCTGGAACGACAGAAAGGACGTCATCTCTCAATGGGGTTGCAAACTGAGAAGTGCTGCTCTTTCTTACAAGATTCAAGTAACAAACAGCCATCTGTGTTCATGTGGGGACATGAGTGCTGGGTTATCTGGATGATTAATTTAAGAGAAATGTAGCTGGGGAAGAGTTAGGTATTCCTGGATTAAGGAGAATGGCCTCTGGATAAGGATTATTATGCCTCCTGGGGCCAGACCTCTAGCAAAATTTTGAGCACATTTACACATGTATTTTTTCCAGGAATACTTCAAAAGTATCATGTATGCAAGGCATTCATTTAGGAACTCTTAAGGGTACAAATAGGAATTAGAGATCTGTCTCCGATCTCCAAGACTGCATAATGGGAGGAAGATATGCAAGAAACTCTTTATGGCACACAGTAAATAAGTTGCTACAAGTTATGGTGTGAAAGCCATAATTGTCTAAATTCCTACATAGATGCAGGTGACTCTGACTTATAGGATCAGGTAAATGGACTGAAATCCAGAACATGTGGGTAGGGATATAGAAATTATCTGAGTATTAGTTGGCAAAGAATGATATGGACCCATTTTCTCTCCTGCTTTTTGTCCAATAGTAAATTTGATGATACGTAGACATTAGAAGGCACAGAGTACACCGAGAGGGAAAAGACAAAGAAATGAAATAAAATAGAAATAATTTCAAGAGCATAACAATGTGGAAGCATTTGCAAACAACCCCTCCCCCCATATTTCAGTGGTTACCTAGTGCTTTTCTGTATTACAGCAAGATGTAAGGCAGGCTATTCCAGTACAGGTTCTCGAATTACCAAGGCTAAATTAAATTACATATATTTTGAATACTTTAGCAAGCATGTAAGACATTTTGGAAGAATTTCAATATGAACAGGACAATTTTTCTTTATTAATATAATACTTTATTCCTTGAGACTCTCATACATGTACACAATCCGTTTTGATCATATTTACCCCCAATGTCTCCTAGGTGCACCCATATCCCTCTCCTAACTTCATGTCCTCTTTTCGCGTTCTGTCTTTTATTTATTTATTTTTAAAACACCAAGTCCAATTTGAGCTGCCCATATGCACATGGGGCCATCCATTGGAGCTTGGTCAACCTACAAGGGGTCACACCCCTACAAAACACTGACTCTCTCCTCTAACAGCTGTCACCTGTCAATAGTTTCTTTGCTAGAGGTGGGAGCTTGTGCCCTGTCCCCCATGCTAGACTGTTGACTGGCTTAATCTTGTGCAGGTTTTATGCAGGTCTTAGAATCCAGGACCAGTATAGGTCAACCAGTCAAATACCAGGCCTGGATTTTTCAAAGACCCAGATGAAGATCATTAATAACACTTTAGTTATATAAACAGTGACAAGTAATAAAAATAGTTTTGTAGTATAGCTTGAGTGTCAACAGAGTTCAGAAATGAACTTTCTCATTGTGCTTATGGTATTGCATAGTGGACAAATGACCATCCTGAACCCCTCTCCCCAGCCTGCCATTTCCCTTTTATGGAAGAGCCCTTAGTTCAGCCTGAGCCATAAGCTGTTCCAGGAAGGGAGATTCTTTGCTTTCCCCTCCAAAGCTCTTTGATTGTGCCTCTGGTAGTTAATGTGCCAAATGGTCTTCAGGGTGTTTTGTACATGTGTTTTGCAGCTAATCAGGGTGCTGGAACCTACTGTTTTCCTACCTCTGAGCTCTCCATGTGTTTAAGAGCTCAGTTCAAACACCAGGCCCATCGACTTCTGGAGAGGCATGGCAGAGCTTGTTTGTGATTTTGGGTGTCTGTTGCAAACAGATTTTTCCAAAGGATATCCTGTAGGAGATAAATCATTCCATTAGGCCAGGTTCCTTTTCCAAATCAGGAAGCCCAGTGCCTGCCGTATAGGAAAACCCAGATAATGATGTTGTGGCTGTACTTTGGGTCCTGGTAAATATTGTTGTGTCTTCTCTACAGGTTCCATCCAGATTGTGTTTAAACACTGACAGGTTAATTATGTGTTTTAAAGCTTTGTTTATGGAGAGCTGATAGAGCAGCTGTGAAAGGGATCCTTTACATATTTCAATGACCGTTTCCCCCCAAATGTCTCCTACAGTTGATTACCCCTCATGCCATCCGTGTGCAGACACCTCCTCGGCACATCCCAGGTGTTGTAGAAGTCACATTGTCCTACAAATCCAAGCAATTTTGCAAAGGGACACCAGGAAGATTCATCTATACAGGTAAGCTTGGCCACAGTAGATTAAATGAAGCTGGTTTGGCCTCATGGGGTCTTTTAAAAAATGTTATTTTTAAAAGTTTTATGCATATGAGTGTATTGTCTGCATGAATGTAAGTGCATCCATGTCGTGCGATGCCCACAAAGGTCAGAAAAGGGCATTGAATTCCCCCGGAATTGGAGTTACAGAAGATTGTTAGCTGCCATGTGGGTGCTGGGACTTGAACCCGGGTCCTCTGTAAGAGCAGCCAGTGTTCTCAACTGCTGAGCCATCTCTCCAACCCTACTCATGCAGTCTTTTACTTGATCTTGTACATACAAGATTTTTTTAAAATCTAATTTTTGTTAAGAACTACTTTCTCCATTTTAACAGATATATGAGCAATGGAGTCATGTTGGTTATTATTATTAAAAATTCATGTAAGTGTAATAGTTTTAGATGTTGAAATAATTGTTTGGATACTTAAAGACGTGGCATGAGACGTAAGAGAAAGGAGGAAGATATTAGACAGCTCTGAGGTCTGTGTAAGCTAAGCTGGTTTGTTGGAGTCTGCTTATGGAGCAGTGCCGTGCTTTAATGAACAGCGCTCCTTTCTTCTAGCCTGCCATAGCGTTCACATTAAGCACATTTGGTAGTTTTCCTTTTTAATTCTGGGTTGGTGCTTTCTTCTCCAGCAAACTGCATTTTTCCCCTCCCCAAACAGCACTGGCACATGGACGTGCCTTGTGGTAAGACGCTAGGGTTACAGGGTGCATATGAAATCCCTCCTGCTAGATGTAGCAAATCAGGCAGGATCTGGAAAGGCAGGATGTGGAAACACATGTAATGTGCAAAGCAAACACCCAGGGATCTTTTTACAGTTTATATTCTGCTATGGAAGGGTGGGTAGCCCCTGAGACACTTATCTGCTCAAAGGTGGAGGCTTAGGCCGCTGGTCAAAGGACCTCACGTGGTGGGGTAGAGGGAAATGCAGGGTCTTCTGCTTGTAATTCCTGGTTGGTCAGCATCCATGAACTAGTCACAGATCTTCTCCCCTACTCAGTAAAGAACCATGAGGCCAGAACACATAGAGGGGAAGTTCTACAAATGGGTCTAGAGCACAGAAGGGCCAACTCTGTTCACACATCCTAATTAAACCATATAATTCAATGGACAGATTTCCTTTTTGCTGTGACACTTTACATCAAAGCATCTTTCCCTTACATTTCAATACTAAGAACAAAATCAAGCACACTTCTTAGTCATCCAGTCTCTGTCACTCTCAAAATTATAAAAACAATTAATACATCTTGACCCTTGGAACTGCCTCCCAGTCCTTTAAACAAAATGCAGGTTTGGTGCCTGCCTGCCGATTAGTTTTAGTTAATTGAAAATTATAGGATTGACCCAAGAGGAAAATTTTGTTTGCACTCCAATCACTTTTACAAATTAAGGAAAATTACCACAATTTTGTTTAGCTAAGGTTTCACACTGAGTTCAAGAAATTAGCTCAGCCATCCCAACAAAGTCAGCACTTTGTTAGTGAGTGCTTGAAAAAAAAAATAATAGTCTATCTGGAGTTTTGTGGTGTATACAAACGAAGCATAGAGAAAGCTATGATGCTTTATAGAAGTAGGCCAAGTGTTTTTAATTAGGCTCATTGGTTCAGCGTAAGTTTTGAAGAACAATCAAACTAGTGGATTAGCTGTTTCTTTTAAAGCTAGGATTTCTTGCTATTCATTTTTCCCATGAGAACTTCCACATAGCCCTAATATTTTTTTCTTTATTCCCCCCCACCTTTTTTTTACAAGCCTCATTATGGGCCTGCAGGAAAGGGACCAATTGAAATTTCTGATACTGTAACACTCCCCACCGTCATTCCAAGGGATGGGAGTTTTTCACGATGTTCCTCACCGAACTCGTTGTTCTGGAACATATTACAAAACCACAGAGGCCAAATGTTTTCTCTGAGGACTTTGGACTCTGATTCTGGCCGAAAACATTTAGGCCTTGCCCGTTGCTTATTTACTCTGCTATTAAGAACAAGAAAAAGAGAAGAAAATGCTTGTGTGGTGGGAGGTACGAGAGGCAATCAGCCGTGGCTTCCGCGTTGGTGACAATGTCCCTGCCCATTAGTGGTTCCATTTTGTGGTCAGGTCTCATTTAGAAGAAATTATTTTTAATCAGTGTTCAACAAAATATCCCCTAGAGCCACCTGGCCATAAAAGTTTTTTTTTTCTTCTTTTATATTTAGTCACCACCATTAAATTACTTAAGTTCTAAAAAGAAAATAACTAGGGGCTGACCCATTACTATTTAGATTTATTTTTTAACCATTAAAAAATTGCCATCAATTTGAGAAATCGTATCTTGGAAAATCTGCATCATGCTGGAATTGAGGACAAAGATAAGAACAGCAGATTCATAAGTGGAAGAAGTTAAAAGGAAGAAAGTTGTGTTGATGAATGCGTGTGTGTGTGTGTGTGTGTGTGTGTGTGTGTGTGTGTAAAGCCTTGCCTCCAACTGTGGGCAGCTGAGAAGAACATGCCCTTTGATTATTTCCTAGGATGGAATAGAACCTCCTCTATGTTAGAAAAATAAAAACGTGAAATTGGGACAAAGAGGCCTGCCATTGTGCACTATTAGCACTTACTGTGACATCACATGGTTGTTAACAAAAGGGAATTTCTCTTCAGAGTGAACCTCATGATCAGTGGTACTAAGTGCCCCTGCCAAGGGTCCTTATATGGTTGGTGCTATCAGGGATCCCCTGGGATTGACTCAGTTTACCTCTCTGCTTGTTACCATTTGCCAGTAAGGGTATAGAGGTGGGGGTGTCAAACCTTTCTGTTCTCTGATTCCAAATAACTGCTCGGGGTGTTGTGCATGAGAAGCCCCTCCTCTGTCCACTCATAGAAGCTCACACTTCATTTTCATTAACATCCATAGTGTTTCAAGATGTAAGGCTTGACTCTCCGGATTGCTGAGCTAACCCTTCATGTTCCTTAACAGGATGTAACTGGAGTCTTTCTGAAAAAAAAAAGAAAGGAACGAAATATCCCAGAACTTTAAAACAACACCAAGTTAAGGCACTATTGCTACTTTCAGTGTTCAAGAGAGAGCTTGGGTATGTGAATGTAGACGACACTTAAAAAAACTATATTAAACCAAAACAGAAAACAAAACCAGACAGGAGCAACCTGGTCTAGTCTATGCAAATAAAGGCAGTCTTTTGGAAGAAATAATTTGACTAAGCACAGATTAGCTGAAGGCTGGTTCCACTTGTAAGGATGGTGGGTACAGTTCTCCATCACTGGTCCTGAGACTTGAGGCATTCTTGGCCAGTGGATGTGTGATGCTCTTGGATTTGCCTAATCAGAATCATGGAGAGGACTGAGTCCCGGCTTGAATAGAACACCTAAGTCCAACAGTACTGTCCAGACCAAACTTGATTGTGTCCAGTTATTCTTGCAAATGCAGGGCTGTACTGACCTTATGTTTTAAATGTTTCGAAATGAAGGAAATGAAAACCCTGTTTAGTCCCAGGCTTGTTTTTGGAGCCTTATGACCATGTGTCTGTTCAGTCAGTCCCAGAAAAAGGAGGTCCACCTGACCTTCATGGCCACGTGGGGCTGGCTGCCCACACCTCTATGATTCTCACTCCCTGTTTCCTTATGGCCATTGGTTCTTTTAGAAGCACAGACTTTCCTGCTAAGCCTCAAGTGAACTTGGATGTTAGTAAAAGTTTCTTAGGAGTTGTTAGATGCTACAATTCTTAGAATTCTTTTTCCTGATAACAAATAGCTGCATCTAAAGTTAAGTTTTCCCTTTTGTTCCAGTCACTTTTCCATAAGAAAGGCTTCTGTGTCCCAGGGGAAAAATGGGCCACAGGACAATGTTTGACCAGCTCAGGTGTGCCATCCCTCCCCAACAAGGCAGCGAAAACTCTAATATCCCAGATGGTTGGTTAAGTCATCACTTAGCTTTTACCGTCCACTGTCTGGTTTTAAACATTTTTCCCCAACTTGTATGCCTTGTGGTAGAACTAATCCAAATCCTTATATTAACTTTGAAATAAAACTTCTTCCTGCAGATACTTCCTGCTTGTACCTCTAGTCCCTCCACAATGCAGAACATATTACTTGACCTGCAGAAGGGCTTTCCTGGTCAAATGTGCTCTGCAGCTTCTGATGACTGTTATGACTTCAAGTTGTCATGTTTTCAACTGATCACATTTGTTCTCTTCTCCCCCCTCCTCCAGCTTCTTCCCTTCTTCCTTCTTTCTCTTTCCTCTCCTTTCCCTCTTTCATTGCCAATAACACAGAGTTGCACAGTGATTGGGTTCTTCTCGTTAAAGTATTGGGTGTAGGTTGAACTCCTGGCCTTCCCATTTGCTGGAGAGGTTATTTCTGAGGCCCTGTGTTATGACCCTGAGCTGCAGTCACCTCATCTTTACAATAATGATAACTTGCTGGAGTTGTTCTGAGGATCAGAGAAATGTAAAGTACCCAGGGAGAAGTCAGATCCTAGCAGTTTGCATAATAAACTTTGCCCATTATCTTGAGTCATAGTCATTCATTCATGTTTGAGTCCCTTCCATGGAGGGACTGTTTCTAGGTTGTTTTCTGTTATTGTCTTCCCAGAACTCTGTCCTTTAATGTTCTTAGTAACAGAACTGCATGCACCAGTATATTAAAGAAACAAGTAATAATAACCAATCACAAATAGAAATAACTGTGTGAAAAAAGAAACTTTATTTATTTATTTATTTATTTATTATTTTGGTCTTTTTGAAACAGGGTCTCCTATTGCCCTAACTGGCCTGGAACTCACTATGTAAACCAGGCTGGCCTTGAACTCACAGAGATCCGCCTGCCTCCCAAGTGCTGGGACTACAGGCATGTGCCACCATGCCTGGCGCAAATAATGATTTATATATGTATTATTCCAGCTTCTGTTTCTATATCAAAGTGCCCCAGGTTGAATGCTTATAAACAAAACTGGATTATTTAACACATAGTTTTGGAGGCTGAAAGTCCAGGAACAATTGGTCCATCTCTTTGGCCTCTGTTAAGGGCCCTTTAGGGCACATTACATTATGGAGGATAGCATTGTAGAGGGATATATGTGAGAATGATCATGTGATGAGGAGAAAGCTGGAGGGATTTATGGGTTAGGCTCTCACTTTCGATAGGAACCCACTTTCATGGGAACTATCCAGGATCTCACAAAGAGTATGCTAATCCCTTCCAAGGGCAGCTCTCTGAATGACCTCATTTCCTTTCACAAAGCCTTACCCTTGATACTGCCATGTTGGGCACCCAGCATCCAGCACAAGAACTCTTGGTGGCCACACTCTATAGCTTCAAACAGTACATCTTTTGATTTGGCAGTCCTGATTTAGAGACTTCTCTGATCTTAACCTTTTCAGGAACAACACATGGGTTTCCTCTTGTTTACATCTCAGAATTCTACCTCTCTTCTTCAGGCCACAGAAGCATGGGTACAGGCCATCACCAATGTGTGTACATAGATTATAGATAGCTTCAACTCCAGGTTCAAGATCTTTCAGATCAGAAAGGTCTGTTTTTCACTTCTTTGAAGTCTCTTATACAAAATGCAAGTTTCTACCATAGGCGTATCAAAAGCATCCAATTTAAGTGGGAAGCAGAGAGCTAGAACAAATGACTCTCTCATTCTTTAGCCTGTTCTTACACAAATTCATCACTATCTGATGCTTCTGAGAAGCCACTGTCTTATCATTGCCCAGCAGAGAAGCCACCTCTGTTTGCTCACCTATGCAGGCTGCACTGCGTCCTCTGTGCCAGGCACTCACAGCCATTCGTCTTCAGTGTGGTGTTCACTCAGCTCCATATGTGTCTCAAGCTCACTTCGTGTTCAGCTACCTGAGGCGTGGCAGTTCCCTTTTGCACAGGTACATACAAAACTTAAATCCAGTTCAAACTGTTTCTCCGAATGTTCTCAGGCCAGAGCAGTGGAGCAGGCAGGGCACGGGCTGAGAATAAGCAGGTGTGTGTTGTAGCCCGCCATCTATATCTACTGGCTAAGGACCTAGCACAGACTGCTCACATCCTCCACGCTCCAGTGTTTTCACTGTGAAATGGGCCAGTTGGACAGGTGCTCTCCCCATGATTTGTCCTGACTGACTGGAAGACCTCTGTCTTTGGGTCTCTCTTGACCCACGTGCTTCGAACTCGCACCGTTAGCTTCCTTATGCCCATGGCTCTCTTGTTCTGTTCTTGAGTACGCTGATGTCCAAATCACAACTTCATGAAGTTCACTAACCTCACGAAGAAAGAGGGAGACATCCATCCTTCACTCCTTTGCATACTCTGCTGAAGCAACGTGAGACCTCAGCTGAGATAGATGTTCTCTAATAATTGATTAATGTATTGCCAAGGATCAATGGGTCCTCATTGATCTTTGTGTTCTGAATGACATCAGAGGTAAATAGGAGCTGTTAATTAATAATCTATCCTTTTTTTTACCTGATGTTTTGCTGCACAGAATGTAGTGGTTGGGGTTTCTGATAACAATGATGTGAGAGCTGTATCGCATTCTTCATTTTCTCCTGTGTAAACTGGAGATTATTTTCTAGAATTTTATTTAAAGACTAAATAGGTCAGTGTATGTAATGCAATCCTAATGGTCTGGTACATGTGTTGCCCCCAAATAAACTCAAAATGAAACTAGCAGACAGTGGGGTGGGAGTGTTGTTCCTCTAAAAAAATCCCGAGAATTGATCAGTTTAGCCCACTTTGATTGACGTGTGTGTGTGTGTGTGTGTGTGTATGTATGTGTCTCCTTTCCTGTGAAGAGAAGCATTATTTCTTGCTAAGCTTTAGAGCAGAACTCAGAATATCTGGGTTTTGGGTTTGATTTCCCCACTTCCCTTGTTACTTCCCACTTCCTTTATTACATGTATGTTTGCGTATTGCCTGTTCTATTCTAAACCAGCTCTAGGCAGTGTCCTAAAGCAGAGTTGAGCAAAGCAGTCAGAGTCCCTGTTTTCACTGATCTTAGATTCAGGTTTTTTTATGTCAAAGCTGGGAAACATCCAGACAGATAAGAGCAGGGTTTCAGATAAGCATGTAACACAGGAACCCTGACAAGTCAGAGATATTTCCCATCTGGAAAAGATACATGAGCTAAGATTTGAAGAATGAGAAAGAGTCATTCAGAGAGAGTGTTCTACATATTGAGTGTGTAAGAGAACAGTGTAGGGAGAGAATCTGGCTTCTAGTTCCACGGACTTAGAGCGCTGTAGCAGAATTCTAGTGGAGCTGAACTCAGGAGGAAGGAGAGAAATGTTGAGAGCAGGTTGGAGAAGTGGGCTCGCATGAGTGTATGTGCAACCTTCTATGTCATGGGGAGACATTGTGGCTCTCTTCAGAGCAGCAGCAACTCTTAAAGTGTCTTAGATGACAGTTGGACAGGACATTGATAATTTAGGGCAGGGGACCTCTGGCAGGATGGAAGTTGGAAGCCCTCCCAGGACGTCTTTGAAGTTGTCACAGGAAGATATTTGGCAACTTTGGTTTAGGAGGCAAGGAGCAAAGAGGGGTGTACAGAGGAGTATTCGGGAGCTTTTGAAGAGGAAGAGTAAAAAGATAGCTTAGATGTGAGGAGAGAAGCAGGGGATTTGAAGCTACCAGATTTTTTTGGCTTCTTCACCATGGTGGTGATGGAGCTGCGACTTTTCTCTGCTTCCCAAGGGTTTTGTAATGACCAGCAGAAGAGTGAGCCTGGAGAAGCTTTGTAGAGGGTGACAGCCTTCACATGTGTTCATGTTAGAGATGGGCCTAGCAGCTCCTGAAGAATGGAGGATGGAAGGCAACAATATGCTTGCTTTCCTCCCTCCCTCCCCTCCCTCCCTTCTTCCCTCCCCTCCCTCTTTCCCTCCTCTCTCTCTCTCTCTCTCTCTCTCCCCCCCCTTTCTCTTTTTATATTTTTGCGAAAG
>NW_008358387.1:782754-792583 GCF_000622305.1 Nannospalax galili | reverse complement strand
CAGACCTCTGGGGCATGGTGAGGAATCCCTGGCCCTGGTGTTTCCCCTGGTTGCTGGATGACCTTGAGCTAATGAGCCCTCCTCCTCCCCTCCCTCCCCCCTCCCCCTCCCCCCTCCTCTTCTCAATCAGATTGTTTTCATTTAGGATTCAGCTGAAGGAAGACTGTGTAATGAACTCTTGCTGGTGGTTCTCCTTGTGCTACCTGATTGGAAAAGATTCAATAAGGAAAAAAAAAAAAAGCCATCAGCTGCTTCTTAACTATGTCTTAACTATGAGTCCAAAAGAGCCATTTACACAAAAGGAAAGAATTCACTGTAAAGAGAATGTGGATTCCTTTTGTCTTGTGACACAGAGTGAGTCCCCACCTCTCCTCTCCACTGAAGGGGAGTTTTTTTTTTGTTTTTTTTTTTCACAAAAGGTGATCCCCTTTCTGTTGCATCTTGATGTGATGGGTAATTCAGAATCTGCTGGCATCTGTACAGTTAAACCCTGTGGATATCATAAAGGGCACAACAGTCTCTGAAAGTAACCATTGTACCTCTGTGACATCTATGAACTGAAAGCCGTTTCTTTGAAGAATAAAGCCAGTCTGAAGGAAGCATATTATTTTGCATACTTTATGTATACACTTCCCAAGAAATATGATCTTTATTTCCTATTTGGAGTGGAGTGTAATCAGGATTTGAGTAGCTAGTGTAACAGGATCATTAAAAGGAATATCTTCCCTGACATTAGAGGTCTAAATGGCCACACGGCCTCATATACAACCTTGGCTTTTTCCTGTCTACTCAGAGTTAATAAGTGATAAGGCTGGGAGAGAGATAAATCACAGAAATCCCTGTCCAAAGAAAACATATTGACTACAGCCAAGCAAATAACAGACCATAACCAATGGTCCCATTCATCATTCAAGTAATAGGGACATAAAGTATTTCCTATCCCTGAAACCGTATAGAAGGAAAAGGCAGATAGGCCTGCCCCAACCTAAGGCATGCGATTTGGTTATTAAAGGACATGAACTATTTGTCACATGGCTTTAATCTTTAAGATGTGTGGCCATTTCTAAACTATAAATTTCTGGTAAAGGATTAGAAAGCTATTAACAGAACAGGTAGGACCCAAGGTTTGTGTGCATTCTTGCCAGTGTAATGCAATACGATAAAACCTCCAACTGCTAATCTTTTGAGTATGATATAACCTGATTTGCTTTTCAAAGCCAATAAAGTGTTTGGAAGTTGTCAAGGATATTTTTTCTTTTTGGTTAATTTTTTTGCAAACTCCGCATAGTGATAAATTAACCTTTCAGCTTTTAAACTATGCATCTGGAAATTTCTCCAGCATCTCGGGGTGAGTGAAACGAAGGCAACTGCATGTCTTTTCCCCCTTTCCCTAAGATTTATTCCTAGTGCTTACAGAAGGCTATTTTCTGTTCTGCTTGTCCGTGTTTGCAGCAGTGTGGATGCCGGGCCTCTGTTGTTTAAGCTAACTATGAGAGGGATGCCCACTGGAGCATGAAAATATGTTTTCCTTTCTCTTCACTGCAAAACATCTCATGCTTATGTTAGTGTAGGAAGCACCAATTAAAAGTAAGTAAAATAATATTAAAATTGCCCACATTCCAACTAGTTTTTTAAGTATAAACATTCAATAATAGTGAACCAGTAAAATTATTTTAATGACATATATCTTGTAGTCTTTTTTCCTATGAATGTGTCTACCTCATTACCAAAATATCCTTGTGTAATATTACGAGAGTCCTTTTTGTTTTTTGTTTTTTGTCATTTAGTAATATATCAGAAAGATCAGAGCATTATGAATTTAAAACAATCTCTAATCTTTGATCATTTCAGGCCTCAGGAGAAATCTATAATGGGATGCATCCTAGTCTTCCTGCTAAAGGTAGACAGCTTGAATTTGGATTCTCATCTCTATTTCTGAAAAATCTACAACCCAGTGTCAATAGTCCTACACCTGGATGCACTGGGGTCAGTCAGCATGCTAAGATTGACACATTGGCTAGAATTCATCAGTTACTGTAGGTATGTGGCCCCAAGGACCCACTGTTCTTGGAGGTTGGGAACAGTTCTCTAAAGCACATGCAGTTACAATATGATGTCTGTGTTAAATCTGCACAACCTCCAGGACCAGTGAATTCTCTGGATCTTTCCTGGTCACTTAAAGTACTACTATGTGTTTGTTAGTATAAATGGAACTCATCTAAACCCCTCACCTTATCTGCAACTTCAACTCAGAATCAACACTAACCAGGTTAAGCGAGGTTCCTCCTGCCCGCCCACCACCAGAACAGCAGCACCTCTGGTGAGGACTTAGCATTGCCTGTTTCTTTTCTTGCTCTACTGGTTTTCTGTACTCCAGGGCTTCCAACAATTTCTGTTTTATCCTGGTGTTCCTTTAGATTCTACATTCTTTCCACTAACTGTCTTTCCCTCACTAACTAAACTTTCCTTCTCTTTACATTGCTAAAATGTAAAGGGCATCTGTCTCCCCCGATCCCCCGCCACCCCACCAAATATGCAGAAGGCAGCCTCCATTTTTAGCCTATTTATAAGACAAGAAAACTGACAAGGTGAGGTGATTCCCCAGGGTTTTTTCAGATAGGAAGCAGAGGAAGGATTTAAACCCCATTGAGAGACAATACAGCACACACTGGGTTAACCATTTAGGAAGCTGCTTGACCTTGATAACCCAAAGTTCCGATTCCCTGAAATTGGGTTGTTGGTGAGGGAAAAAAAATAGATATCTATAGGAAATATGAGTCTTAAATACTTTAACCACAGTATATCATTGTGAAAACATTGGCAAATTCATATAGGAGACTTAGAAATACAAAAAAGGATGAAAATATTGTCAGTCATTATTCAGTCCCTTAGAGAAAAATGCTGTGACTATGTTTTAAGTGATTCTACTTTTGTGTACTCTTAGGTATGTTAAGCACAGGGGCTCATCATGTTTTTGCATCCTGTTTCATAGTTTAAATGAAAAAATTACCACTTCTCTTAGTTCAAACTCTTCCTGAATATTTTTAGTGGGTATATAATAGTCCATTCTATGGCTACATCATTGTTATTTACTTAATCGTTCTCCTATCATTGGAAAGTACATGTGTTTCTTTCACAGAACTCATAATATGTGCTAGAATATAGCATGATAGTGAATATAAAGTGTTCCATGCTTTCCTAATGAAATTTAAAAGTTTCAGGGTTGAATTAAACACATTAAGTTTATAGATGCCAATGAATTATCAAATACATACATTTGACATATTTAGTTGTGCATATGTATTTTAAATCACACGCTATACAGTATTTATGAATGTAACTTTTTCTGGTTTTAAAATTTCTACTTTTGTTCAAGCTACTTAAAGTCATTTCTATTATCAGTGTTTTTTAAAATCAAAGCCAGAGACATTAATTATAGAGAAGAATGAATTTCAGAGCCAGGTACATTGATACATGCCTGTCATTGCAGAACAAAGAAGGCTAAGGTAGAAGGCTCAAAAGCGCAAGGCCAAAAGTGGGTTACTGAGTGGGATCCCATCAGCTCAGTTAAACAAGGGCCCAAAGGCGAGGTGAGAAATAGGTGTCGGGCCAGTGCTAGACTGAGAACTATTTGATACTGGTTGCTGTTGGGTGAGGGAGAGTATGACTTACAAAAGACCACTGGATGGGCTGACTAGACTCCAGTGGACACATTTACACTGAAGGACATTTGGGTGAATAGGACTCAGCATGTATGGCAGAGTGCATAGGGTTTGGTGGGTGGATGGGGGAGGCATGGATGGTGGAGGGGGTCTGTATTTGAGTGGGAAATGGATGAAATTTAAAAAGCTCAATAAAAAAAGGAAAGAAAAAGGTGAGGGGCAGGGTGTGTTTCCTTATGACATTTTCATATATGCATATAATACACTTTTATTGTATTCGACTTGCCACTGTCCCCACTAATCCCCCCAATGTCCCTCTTGTCATCTATGGTAGTCCTTCTCTTTTCATGTCCTGTTTTCAGTTGCACATGTGAAAGAAAACATGTGATGATGGTCTAAGTCCATTGGAGCCTTTTCTAATCCCATTATATTGTCTTCAAGCATCGTCACTGCTTGGGATATGATCCTTCTTGAGTCTGTGCATGATAGTATCACCAGAAATGTCATCCTACACCATGCCTAGCCATCAGCTATATTTAAATGTCTAAATATAACTACTCTCAGCAGAATTTTTAAGCAGCATTTAAAAGTCTTTGCCTAGGGATATAGCTCAGTGGTAGAGTGCTGGCCTAGCATGCACAAAGACCAAGTTTTGACCCCCAGCACCACAAGATCAATCAATCAATCAATGGATCAACTAAAATAACAGAGGCTTTTAAAGGAACATTTTCAATAGCGAGACCAGTTGCCTTGAAAAACTTGACGCTCTGTTCGAACTTGCCATGACTAACTTTCTCATCTCTATGGTATGTTAAACCACCATTAATTATTGTTGTTTTATATCTGTACTCAAAGATAATGTAATTGAGAAAGTATCTTGTCGCAGGAGAAACTAACCTTTTTCAACTATATAGTGAGGAGTCACTACCTAACTTCAGTGCATTGATATTTCTTTCCTTCATTGACTCATCTGACATATGTGATTCCTGTTATGAACTGAATGGTCTAAGCCACATAGTATTTTCAACTTGAATAGGATATGTTCTCAATCTTCAGTGGGCCTCATATTATTCAAGGCACTGAAAGTGCAGGTGGTTACCACACACTAATATAAAGCTTGAGATTTCTGTAACATCGCTCAATGGTAAGATGTAGACAGAGGCTGGGAATCCCTGAATCACGGGCAGAAACAAAAACAGAAGAGCAGACTTCCCCTTGTAGCTCCCACTCTTTGACCTCGCACATATAATCATGCACCTTTTTCCTGTTAACATCAACTGTGGTTAACTTCTTTACATCATGAGGTGGAAGGCCTGGCCTGGTGGACTGAGCCCCCTGGGATTAACTTCAGCGGTTAGCATCAGGAAGCACCAAGTCTTAGTGAATATGGAGCTAATTTAGAGCTTTGTTTAATGTCAAAAATACATTGCCATTTAACTCTCTACACAAAGTATGACCTCTGTAGTCATCACACACACACACACACACACACACACACAGGTGTTTTATTTCCTTCAGCTCTAACCGATTTCTTGAGCAGTCCTGCAGGCCAGGATGGCTTCTCAAAGGTGTCAGGAAGTTTGGGTGAATGACTATCTCTGGAGAAGCTGTTTTGAGCAGGCTTATATCTTGTACTGCTTTAATTTCCTGAACACTGGAGAAATGAAATGTATTGTACTGAACTTAGCTCAGAGTGTATAAGAGGATCATCTAAAGGCTTGGAATTTTCACTGAATAATATTACTAACAACAAAGGAAAACAAATCTGCAACTTGTCAGAATATTGTATGTCAGGGGCCGAAGAACACACCTGTGTGTTGAGCCTCTGTGTGTCACAATTGCCTTCCACTGATATTGCTCCCCCTTTCGTCTTCTAAGGAGATAATACACTAATTGGAAAGGGGCTTCTAGAGTCTCAGCCTTCCCAGCCCTGGCACTTTGGTTACGTGTTGTGTTTTTATTGGATTCATTGCACCTATAGCAGTTCATATGATCTGGGTGGCATATGCTCATGTCTCACAGTGGAATGCAAGCTCCAGGAAGGCAGGTTCTTGTCTGTCTTGTTCACTACCATGTTCTCAAGTGCCTAGTACAGACTGGGACATGATAAGCATGAGGCAAGTCAAATGGATGAAGGCATGAAGGAAAGATGAAAAATGTGGCCATAAATTTATGAAATTATAAGCCTGAAAGATAAGCTAGTTAGCCAACTGGTTGGCTACTTGATAGATGACATAAGCTAGGTTTATAGAGTTTTAAAGACTTAACTGAAGTCACTCAGCTAGTAGTTTTTTAATATCTTGTTCCTCCTCTTCTGCCTGTCTTCTAGGAGGCTGTTTCCTTACTATGCCATGTCCCTTAGACTCCCTTAACATTTGGTTATTAAGAAACTGGTCCAAATCCTTGCAAGTTTCTTAACCAGCCTAAGACTCCATTTCTTTATCTGGAAAATTGGAATGATCTTTCTAGGATGACTGAGAATTCAGTAAGGCACATGAAAAGCTTACCATAGTGTGCAGTATATAATAAGTACTCAATTAATGGGAGACCTCATCCAGAAAGAATCCATAAGGAACATTAAGGGAGTGAAAAGATTGTAAGAGCCAGGGGGAAGATGTGCAGCAAATAAATGTATTCTGGACATGACACAGCCATTGCACTCATGGACTCTCTGCAGCTGTGGTTATCTACCTAAGACCTGCACAAGATTGGGCTCATCAACATTTCATCATGGATGAGGAAAGGGCCCTGTGAGGTTCCAGCCCTCCCAAAAGGACTATTGGAAACTAACACTTGTTAGGGAAGGTGGTGTCATTTTCTTCAGTGATATAACCGCAGATAAGTTGCTCCTGCTCTGTTGAATAATCTCCTACTCATGCCCAGGTGAGTAACTAATTAAACCAGTGACCACACACAGTAAGAGGGAGGACTTGCTAAGAAGTGTGTCAGCAGGAGAGGGAGGGGAATGAGGGGTGAAAATGACTCAAGTTCATTGAATAAATGTATACATTAAAAAAGAAAAACTATGAGAACAGAGTTCAGTGATCTGTGTTACAGAGATAGAAAGGTCCCCAGAGACGGCCTGGACCAGTCCTGACAATTGCAAAGGAATTGTCTGAGGCTCAGATAAAGGCAGAGCCTTTTCCAAACTAATATAGGATTGATAATGCATACAAAACAGAATCATATATAAGATTTTTCTGTTCTGTCAGTGGATTCCTAAATATTCGAATATTTAAAGTCATCGACTTTTTGAATGTATGTGTGCATCATTTACCCTGTGTCATTGTGGCCATTGGATAGCCACTCTTTAATATCTAAGGACACCAGTCTTTGAGCAAACTTTGAAGCAGAACTTAGGGTCATCTAGATGCTTGATGCTTTGGGCCTTCCAATTTGTAATCTATTTGCAGAAAGGGTACCACAGATTTTGTTTTGACCTGTTTACATCCTTGTCTTTCTGTTGACAAAAGGAAAGGGAGACTTTCTTTACCCCTGAGTAAATTAAAGTCCTGTGAAAGAGCCAAGTGGTGTTTTCAGTGTGGGCAAAGCACAGTCACACAGGTGAAGGGTGTTTCTTTCGCCCTGTCTTCAGTGGAAGTCCTTACAACAGCAGATTATCTGCCACATGCTCTTGGGAGACCTAACTAGGACCGAAGGGTGATTTTTCTCAAGGCCTAATCAGAGAAGGACCAGGTAGTGTTCTCAGAAACATTCCATCCCTGTTACATCTCCTAATCCAATGCTGGTGATATTGCTGGTCCACAATCTGTGTGGACCCTCCATCCTCCCTTTAAGTCTCATCCCCTGGTGGTCATGGAGGATAAGAAGCAATAGCTTGTGCTGTGTTTAGTGAGCTTAGTGGACCTAGAGGCAGAATCGTCAGGAGCAATGGTAATATAATGGTAAAAATATTTCAGGATGATCATAATCAGACCCAAGATTAAAACCTGCCTGAAAAGAGAACCCTGCTGCATCCCAGCTCCATAGGCTGTTCCAGTTACTGCTGGATGGCAAGGCAGCTGACTGACAGGGTGAACATGGATGAGGGTGTGAACTCTAGGCAGATTGTGATGCAGTGAGAGATGAGGTCCGTATCCCCATGTTGGTGGCATGTCCCAATGCTAAAATTAAAAAAAAAAAAATCAAGATTGTACAAGAAATTTCTGCTCTAATTTCTAATGGGCCTCCTTTAGAATTCAAATAAAAGAAAATATTATTTTGGGCATTCCTAAAAGGACGGTCAGTTATTGGTGAAAAACAAACAAAATAAATAAATAAATAGGGCCAGTTGTCCATTGATGCTAAATATAATGAGTAAAAAGTAAAATATATTCATTCCAATTTCCCAACAGCAGCTAATTAAGGGCAGCTCATTTAAAAACAGACCTAATTTAATCCACTAATATAAGTATTCAATTAAAGTTGTTCCCACTGCTTTCTGCTCCTCAGAAAACTTCTTGGTACACTTACATATGATACATTCATAGTGTGACGCCTTCTAAGGGTCCAGGTGGTAATGGAAAAGTGCTTTCAGGACTTCATAATTGCCCAAATTAAATAATATGTATGTAAATGGAGATTTGAGTGTAAATTGTGCACTGCGATACTATAAGAAATTGAGCCCCTATAGCCCGAGATCTTTCACCCAATCAGAAGGACGTACTTCTCATTTTATTCTGTTCCACTCAGAATAGTTTATTGCATTATTAAGTACATGTTAAAAGAAGCACGTTGTTGTTTAAGACTCATTGATTTAGGCAGAACTATTCTTATAAAGTTCCATAGGCTTTTACATAAAAAGAGAGGAGCCCATATAAAATTATAAAACCTTAATGTAATATAACAATCTATAATATAATAGTCTCCCATTTTCTAAAGAACCCACCAAATATTTTTAATGAGTTTATTAGAACTACTGTTTGTGAATTCTGGAATGTCATGTCTAATTAGACTTAATGGATTCAAGGGTTTCTTTAATGGAATCTGCAGCTTAACTCACCAGGATTACATTCCAGGTTCTTCTGCCCTTACAATGATCTTTATTTTTATTTGGGGTGGCATTAAAAAGAAATGAAAGACATGATTCTGCCTCATTCTCAGATGGATCTAGTGAAAAACAGTGCTTATTATGAAGTTAATGTGAATTACCATGTAATTACCACTGGCTGCACTGTAATGATTATTTAGTTACCACCGAGCATTCTCTGCCAAATAACACACATTATTTCATAGGAAGCATAGAATTAACTCAAGTCATCCTGGAATTCATGGAAGGGAGTATATTCCCCATGTCTTCAGTGAAGTGTAGACACTGCTAATGTTAACATCTAGATAATTAAGCTTGGAGCAAACCAACAGCAGAATAGGATACGAATTTACCTGATTTGATTTGGAGATGTTTTAAACACTTAGCAACAGACAGCTATAGAAGCCAATTAAATCTCTCCAAGGTGCATAGAGTAATCTCCTTTGTGAGAAATGATTTAAGGAGATTGCATTGGCCCTGTAACTGGAGGGGAGAGAAAGCATTAGGAATGAAATTTCAGATGCAAAGCACTGATCAATCCCACCTCCCTCCATTCCCCCCCCCCCAGCTTTGTGCTGTTTGGGCTGCTGCTGTTTAAAAGGATGGATATGCACTTTTCATTTTGCAAGCGCAGGGTTATGTTAAACTTTTCTCCATGAACGTTTTTCCCCCTCAGCTATTGATTACGATGTGCCTTTAAACAAGGCATAATGTCTAAAACAGTAACACAAAAACAAAACCAAAAAACATGTCAGTACATTCTGTTCCTTCCAGATACTGCATCTTATTTAGCGTACCGGAATTCCCAGTTTAAAGTAATCACAAAATTTATGGAGAAACGGATAAAAAAGGTTGTAAAATATCGATTTGGGGAAAATAATAACACAACTCATCTATAATAAGAAGAAAAATGAAGCAATAATTCAGGGGGTATCGAGCGGCTTGCTGCTGGGAGTATTGATCCATCCGGTCCTTCGCGGCATCTGATCGCACCTGAGATTGCTCTGAAAGAAAGAACAGCATTCCTTCGCTCATTATTTCTCAGATACTATCGCCTTGTTACATGGTTCCTGCAGAGCTGGGATTGTTGTGGCTGGGAGAGTGGACATGCAGTAATATATATAAATAAATAAATAAA
>NW_008358387.1:743767-782736 GCF_000622305.1 Nannospalax galili | reverse complement strand
CTTAACAAGAAATAAAATAGCTCAGGAATCTATATTGTCTTAAAGTCGCCACGCTGGTCTTAATAACACATTGGATGTGGTTTTATAAGTTCTTTCTGCCTTAGAGTAGCTAATGATAGTTCCTAGGCCAGATGGTTCATTTAGGGCCCAAACACATCTTCATCTTCTGCAGCGGGTTCTTGTCTCCACCAAAGAAGCTTGTAGCTATTGTATTTCTTGTTAAGTCACAACTTTTTTGAACTAGCTATTGGCTAGGAATATTCTGCGCAAGCAAAATCTTTACATAAATGTGAAATATAAATAGGAAATTCACGTCCATTCATGTGAATTTGTGATTTGTAACAACCCCATATTTATGAATTCATCTACAATTTCTAAGGCCTTAAGTGACAAATCAACCTGGTGATGTACTGTCATAGCAATCTTCCTTCAAGTGGCAGACTGTATTTTACAGTTCAAGAATTCTTAAGTTCTTTCCAGATTATAGGATGGCCTTCTGTGCCTTATTGAGGAAACAAATATTGGGGTATCCTGTTCTTGATTGTTGCAGTCTGTTTTGGAGGAAAGGGTAGAATAATAATCAAATTCTAATGTAATAAAAATCTTCTGAATACTGACCAGATTTCACATATCTTCCAGGTATCCTTCAAGGTGAGGTTCTTGCCTTCTGGGCACTTATGATCTAGAAAGGAGAGGATGTCAAGGCATGGGATAAGAGCAGAGAAGAAGACAGTCAGATCGGGAAAAGCATCAGAGTGAGGCAGAGGGAGATGGGATCTGCTTCAAGTGGAATGGGGGCAGGAGGGCTTCTTCAAACAGTCTCCTCTACATTAGAATTAGCACAATGTACAAGTGGATGGCATTGTGAGTCCATGGAGCACCACTCAGGTAAACAAGCTTTTGTTTCCAAGCATCTGTGCGTTCTCCCCAGTGCTGGGCACTGAGGTCATCTGCCCAGCAGTCTGACTCTCCTTACCCCACCTCCAGCCACTCTGTGATCATTATCTAGAAATATGAGCCTCCCCAGCTGACTGTGCTCTCTGCAGATCAAGCTTCCTGAAATTTCAATAAGCATTGATCCGTGTCACCGTACCAGATCCTTGGGGTTGTTTCTATAATATTTGTCTCTCTATTTCTGACTCTAAAATGGAAAAAATAAAAAGACCTAAAGTTCTTTGGAATCAGAGAGCAATGCCTGCTGTCAATGAAGGAAGATGGAGAGGGAAGGATGGAGAAGCAGAAAGAATAAGACATCTAACCGTCAAGACTAACTCCCCAAATAGCTTTCAATAAACTACAAAGCACACCCCTCCTTCCTTATCCACATAGTAAGATTGAAAGTCATCACCGAGTCTTAAACTGTGAATATTGAATTGTGAGATGTATGGTGCATTTAGTGGAGGCGTTGGCAAAATGCAGAAGTCATTTTAACTTTGTCTTTTAATTTTAAAGATTTATTGGCTGCAAGGAGAGAGAATATTTATAAGCATCCTTAGGTATTCACAAAACATGTAGTTGCCAAACAGTGCGAAGAACGGAAAGAAATCATCATTACGAAGCTGGATGATTCAGGAAATGTGGTGATAAATATGGGGGTGACAGCATATTATCTCAGCCTCTTCCAGCTCCATGTTTTTTGAGTCATGGTTATTGAGTATAGCATGGCAGGAAGGGCTGCTAAGTCAGTTTTCAGCTACAGGAGTTTTTGTTTTAAAGGAATAACCAGGTGATGTGTGGCAAGTTCAAGTACAATAAATGATGTCAAGGCATCTCAGCTCGAATAAATATATATTGTATAATTTGCTTTTATCTTTTTCATTTCTTTTAATGAAAGGAAAGTGTCAAGCAACAAGAAAGCAATTAATTGCAATAATGGTTGCTTAGCTCCCGTAGAGCCTGAATTAAAAAGAGCATTAAGATTACTTTTTCTAATAGCTCATTTTTGAAACAATTGATGGTTTATACATGGCAGATGCATTTAAATTGTTTTCAAATACTGTTTTCTCCCTTTATTGGCACAGAGATTGTCAACATGAACTTTGGGCCATTCTGTTAGCTGTCTCATCTTCTTGTCCCAAATTCATGAGGACAAATGTCATTTTATAGTCAATCTATCATGAGGCTCTTCTGTGGTAGGATTCCTTTAATTTGAGACAGGCTGATTATTGAAAAATAAACTTGTAGGCTGCCACTGTGATTTCCTGGAATGTGTTCAGCCCAGAGCCTTCCACCCAGGAGACAGTGGATGAATAAGTAGCTAAGAGCCCAGTCCTTTCTGTCTGCTCTCAGGTAGGTGACCTGACCTCTTAAACTGCTACATGCTTGGGGCTGGAGAGATGGCTCAGTGGTTAAGAGCACTGATTGCTCTTGCAGAGGACCCAGGTTTGATTTCCAGCACCTGCATGGCGGCTGTGAGCCGTCCTTAACTCCAGTTCCAGGGGAATCTGATGCCCTCTTCTTATCTCCTTGGCATTGCACGACACAGGTGCACTCACATATATGCAGGCAATACACTCATACACATAAAATAAAAATAATAAATAAAATACTTTTTAAAAACATCTACATTCTTATCAAGGTAAAGAATAAACCAGGCATATTCTCTTCACTTTTTTATTGGGATGACTGAACACATGCTAAGAGGGTAAAGAATGCAACAAAGTTGGTGGCTGCTAGGGGAGGGACAGTCAGTTTGCTTTAGGGGTGTGGTTCCTGGTGGGTCAGCCCTGTTCCAGTGGATATCCCTGCACCTACCCATATATATGTAGCACACACTGGACTCAGTAAGATATAAGTAAAAGAGGACATTAAGGTTGAAATGGGGTTCAGGGGAGAGGTTGCATCTGGGAGAAGTTAGAAGGTAGAGTGGGAGTTAAATATGACCAAAATACATGATATGCATATATGAAAGTCTCAAAGAATTAATAAAAATATTACATTAAAAAGAACCTAGCACGATATAAGCAATGTACATTTGAGGGCTCAAGAAATGACAATCTTATTTATTAAAGATGTTGCATGATTCTTCAGCTATGAAGTGGTTATCTCATTCTGATTTCTGTTTGGTTCACTAGTGTATTTCCAGGGCTTCTAACTATGCCTGGCTTTGCGTAGATGAACAAGAAATGAGACAACTGTTACGACTAAGACTTCGAAGCATTTCCTCTGTGCCACATACTGTCATAAGCATTCAGCACATTTTCAAACATCTGCTCTTAAGAAAAGATACTGGGAGACAAGTACTGTTATCTCCACTTTACTAATGAAGAAATTAAGTCAAAGAGAGTACTGAATTTGTTCAAGGTCATAGAACTAGGAAGGAACAGAACCAGGATCTGAACACAGGCCAACTGGCTTCAGAGTGAAGGCTCTTGAGCATATAGCAAGATCTTCAGTATTCACACACAAAGGTGACAGAAATATCGCTCTGTGCCCTGGTCATTCATTCATTCAATGTGAATTAATTACCCTCTATATGTTAATTACTGGAGATACTATGTACGAGATGGGCACAGTCACTGCCAGCAAAAAAATTAAAGTCTAGTATGATTTCCTTAAATGTCATCTTCTTCCAAACTGTCTCCATGATGATTATAATGAGATAGTTAGAACCCAGGCTGATATAGTAAAATGGGGCTACAAGTACTTGAAGAAAGATCATAGGAGAAGGCCCAAAGGGTTTGAAACAAGGTGATTTATTGATTATTACAGGATGCCCAGTGTGTATTTTATCTTTTGCATCAAGAATATGGGATGCATGTGTATACCACGTGCTTATTTATAGTAGCCCTGGAAGCCACTGAGGGCCCTTCCTGCTTTCAGAAGCTGTGAACAGATGAGCGGTCTTGCCATCTGTACCATATCACTGACATCTGGATCCAGCTACTCCAGTCCAGACTTAAGACCAACTTACGCATGGCCCAGGCCACGAAGTATAACAAGGTGTCTGCCAAGAGCCTGCTTCCTATTCTTTTCTGACCATCTCAGTCAGAAGTCATGTATTTTACAAGGAAGTTCTACTAACTTTGTGTTTCATATCTAATGTTTCAACTTCATGTCCCTGGAAATTACTGGCCACATTTAAAATGTGTGACAGAATTTCCTAAATTGGCACAGGCATACAGTTGGCAATACTCAGTTTCTTTCTCCTGGTGGACTTGCTCTCTTCATCATTTAATTAATTTGTTCATTCATTCATCTGTGTCTTTATTTACCAAGAATTTATAAAGGAATGAAAAACAGACAGCTTGAAGGATGGAGTTTGCATGCTGGGTACAATGTCTGGCAAAGAGTAAAAAGTCCAGTAATGGATGTAGAAGGGACAGATTGATGGATGAGTAAATAAAAAAAGAATTAGAAAACCATTATGTTTCTACTTCAAGAGGTTATTTTTAATTAGGAAAGAATTCAAGTAAAATTTTCGAAGTTATTCTTGAAGAATGAGCAAGTCATTCAGTAAATGGGGAAAAATTAAAACCAAATCAAACTAATTTGTCCCATCAGGATTCAGTGATTTTACAAACTAATCTATTGATCTGGAATCTCCCAGTTTCATCTGCCTTTGCCTGGGGTCATAGTCAAGATGAATGATTATCCTGGAAAGGGCTCTGTAGCCTATCTCATAAACAGAAAGAAATACCTCACACTTGGTCAGGAGGCAGGCCAAACACTCAGTCTCTAGAGGCTGGGAAAGTTGAGCTGTGGTTGAACTTTGGCCAGAGGGAAAGAAACAGTCAGAATGAGAGCCTGGATCTGGGAGGCTAAAGGGAGAGTGTATAAGTCCACCTCAAGGGCCCAACACATTCACTATGTAAGGACACTGGGTTTGCTCCAAAGCTTAGCAAAGCAGGCTCCTGAGCTCCATAAACTGTTAAAGTGCCACAGACATTTAGTCAAGTCAGGAATTTCAGGAAGATCTGATTTTACACTTTGCTTCTGTCAGTAGGACACCCATCAAATGTTTTTATCTACAATATTCCATGCATAATCTTAGGTGATTGCCAAGAGATCTGTCACCAAACCCTGGCTTAGGTACCTAGGCACAAGTGTTCACGTCTACTGATGGACTGTGTACCATACTCCCTCGCCAGTCTCCCCCAGTATCCTCCAAGCAACCATCCTTCACAAAGCCCCTACCATCATCTGCCTGCCCAGCTGACTAGTGTGGACCTGCTTCTTGCCAAGCATTAGACTGGGTCCCTCACAGGCCTCAGCATTCTTTAGAATTCTGTGGGAATCCCTTGTCCATCAAGCATCTCAAAAGGCCCTCGCAATCCTTATTCTTCTTTCTGCATTTACACCTTTAGTTCACTGACCACAATAAAGATTTGGGGGTTAAAGAGTAAATGTATTTCCCAGAGTAGAAGCAAGTCTGTTGTCTTGAGTTTCATTCTCTGCCTTTAATTGAACGCCAACTATATGCAGAACATGGTGCACAGCGTGAGGTATATGGATGTGACCCTGGTGCCCAGCAGATGACACAGGAAGCCTGTGTTAGCATGTGAGGCAAGTCAAAGCGATGCAGCATTCTGCTGCAAATCTGCGTGGATGCCTGGGAGTCAGATGCCTGGTCCAGTCTAATAGGTCAGAAAATTAGACAAGTAGAAGGTTGGTTACCCCAGGGCTTTAGAGTTGAAAGAACTGTGTTGAATTCCATCTTTCTGTTTTCTCCCCATGACTGAGCTCCACATCCTTAAAATGGGCACTAAGCTGTCTTTGTATCTAAAGAAACCAATAAAACATTAGTTTTTATGAAAATTATGTGTAAGAACTTAGAGAAATTCTACCTCACTCATCTGCCTCCTTTTCATTTTTAACACTTTGTCAGAGTCTGCTCTGTACAGTTCCAGAATCCTGAGACAGTGATCTCCCAAGTTCATTGTTTGCACTTTTCCTCTCTGCCCTTCCTACCCCTTTCCTCCCCCAGCCCCCACAAGAGGCATAAGGACACGTGGGGTGTTTTTGTTTCATTCATTTTAAGATGGAAAAATTCTGAACATATTGATTCAATTTTGATTAAGAAAAAGTACTTGCAATTGAAATTACATGCATTGAAGTGAAAAGAGTTTTCTGAATTCATCTAGTATTAGCCACACATTTTTTTTTCATGGTAGAGAGAAGGTGCTTACAGCAATGAGTCAAGCATTTCAGGCTCCTTGGCATGGAGAGCTGTCATTTTTTTTTTTTATCATGATAGATTTGGAAACAAAGCTAGCAGAAGTGGGGGACATGGGTTTAGAGGGTTTTGGTGGGGACAAGTTACTGAAAGAAGAAATGAACAAAAATATCAAAAAAGACAAAGACTATTTAGCATACTCACATGTTTCCTTACCAATATGCCCACTGTAGAGTCTTTGATCCCTGAGGGTTCTGAGCTGCTTCTTGTGAAGACTTCTTAGTCTGTTGCATCACCAGTGCTAGTGGCCTGCATTGTATAAGGAGCCTTGGGACAGAGATGTAAGTGAATACTGTGCTCAGCCAGTTCACAGCTCAATGAAAGTCATACCTGAGGGTTGTGTAATATGATTGCTACAGGCAGAGAACAGCCTTCTGGCAACACCAAATATTTATTGACTTTTGGGCAGAACAAGTCAGCTTTTATATTTCAACAGAGCAAATCACCTCTTGTTAATCCTGATGCCTTCAAAGGACATTTGGGATGGAGAACTTCTGCTGGAGTTTCATGCAGTAATATGTAAAATATGCAGTTGACCAGAAGTTTGCAGTTTTGACTAATGGGATTATTAGCCAATGAGTAATACTTTAAGTTTGCCAAGTCCATGTTTATAGCTGGACCTTCTTAAGCCAGAACTTAGTGTTCTGATTGTCAGAGGCACTCAAGCCTGCAGCTTGAAGCCTGATTAGAAAAAAAATACTAGTGCATACTATATTTTGGCCAAAAAAGAAAACCTAGACTGAGGAGATTTTACAAGCTACGAATGTCAGCATTTTTGTAGACTTCTTAGCCTAGGCGATGTGATTGTCACAGCATGTCAGGAAGGAAGCATTTCTGGAAGGAGAAACTTGAGAAAGCTTGGTGGTGTAATTAAGGAACAGAGAACTGGAGCGATAGAAAGATTTCTGTTCAAATAGTTTATTACCTGAATAATTTCTTTTGCCTGACACAGAGTCTGTACTGCTAATAAAGTCAAAGTAGAGTTCAATTTAAGGAAGAAGAGATGATATCCAACCCAAAGTTTGGCACAGAACAGAAAACATCTGGTTGACTGATTTCATTGTTTGCTTTCCAGCCAGTGAGTTTGGTGAGGTAGAGACACTTCGTGGGTTTCCTGTCTCTAACAGGCTAGTTGCTGCAGATGACTACCTTCAAAAAAACTGTCTAACCCTAAGATTACCCCCATGACAGAAGAGAAAGACGTAATTTCTTCATTCTAAAAATCTCTTTGGTAATTCTTGTCTTTTGTTGTGTTTCTAGCTATGTGTTTAAATGATTTCAATATTAATTGTTTTTAATGATCTTTTGTTGGTTTGTAAACATAGCTATGGTGGTGATCAGGCTGCCTTTTCTGATTAAGACATTTCCTGTTGTACACACACTAAGGTTGTCGGTCGGTGTCCACTCCTACGTCCCTTCATTCTTCCTCCTTTCTGGCCTTCTAAAGTTTGTTTCCTTCACCACTAGCAGAAAGAGTAGCTCAATTGTATTATCCTGTTAGATTGCTTAAGCCATCTTTAGAATTTTAAAAAATGACTCCACTTTTCTAGTGCAGTTCATGACTTCCATTTTGTAAGGCGTCTTTTCCTAAATTTTGTGCTTTATTATTCTTACAGTGTCGAGCGAGAGAAAACAAACTCTAGTTCATAATTCACTTTAAAGAACATATTCTTTCCTTCTATTTTCTTGTTAAAACTGAATTGTGTGCAATTTGTAGGAAATTGAAACCACATTTTTCACTTAACTTTCCAAAATTAAAATTTATGGGGAAAAAGAAGCAATGAAACAGTTACAATCTGGTCATCTATAATTATCTGTGTGGTTTGAGCAGTCCCACATTTGAAGAAAGTGACACAGAGAAACGTATCAAGGTTTTACGGGCCCCGGGGCATTTCACTCCCCTGCTTTTTTTTTTTTTTTTTCCTGTTTTGGAGCCAAAACCTTTACAAAATGCTGAAAATTACACTATACTTTCAAAACTTCAGTGTGTGAACAGGAACTCCGAAACATATAAATACCCGGTGGAATCTGAAGTTATTTTCCTCTCCCATGCAATAACGGCATTTACTGCAGGGGAATCTACCATTTTAGACCATTCATACATGAACTACTGCCCTCGATGCCAGTTGCTGTAACGTTCCTGCCACACTCTACCGGGTAGGAGAAAACCACAGGGCAGGCTAGATGTCTGTTGCTGGTTACTGTTGCTGCCATTGGTGTTTCAGTATCTCTGCTTCCAGGTCTTCCCCCAAACATGGTCCCTAGGAAAAAAAAGTTCTTGAAGATGTTCAAGGTCTGAGCTGTGAATTGTTTACTTTCTTCTCGGAGTTAAAAAAAAAAAGGTATCAGTTGCTTGACTTTTGATATTTCTGTCTCGTTTCCATGTTACAATAGTAGAAAGTTTTAGATTTAAAAAAAAAAATGTTGATACTTCCACCCCAGTTCTTAGTAACAAGGGGAAAGGTTGTCGAACTGCAGGACCATTGTGTTAATCTGGACATAAAGAGATAACAGTGCAGCTGTGGTGGTCATTCATTCATTCCTTTTTTCCAATGAGTAAATATTTATCGAGGACCTATTCAGTTTCATGTCTTATATGACAGTCTAAATACAGAGTACTAAGCACACTATAAATAATACTAGTGTACAAAGTACTAAACACATTATAAATACTATTAGTGCATTACTCTGAAGCAATGGATGCATGGACAGAGCCTTATCAGGTGCGTATAAACATCTAAATGCATGTTAATCTCAAGTAGCAACTTAGATTCAACAGAAAATTATACCCCTGCTCCAGAATAGCTTATCCAAACACTCAAATGTTTTACAAATATTTTGGCCATGTCCACTTCATTTGTAACTTTTTTCTGACCAATACAAGTCAGAATTATATTTATTCCTCTGACAAAAATTTTTAGTACTTATGCATTGTTCCAACACATTGAATCTAGCCTCACCATGGGGTACTGGCCTGTTCTGATGTTACAGACAAGGGGATGGAGGCAAAGAGGGATTAAGTCATTTGTCAAGTACTCAAATAGTGAGTGTAGGAGCCACTTTCAGTCACTCTGATCCCAGAATTCATCCTCCTCCCTCAGTCATTCTATTATTATCCCCAACTACTGCAAAATTTATATAACAGTATTGCTCCTTCAAAAGTGTGATGCACCCTGAGTTTCTGACACTGGACATCTTACAGTATTATACAGGAAACTCTCCCTGGCTGCAAATGGGCAGTTGTCACCAAACCTCTGTCCCAGGAGTCCTCAGCAGGTGAATGCCCACAGGTCATTACAAGCCAGGGGTCAAAGTGCTTGTCAAGCCTTTTGGCCCGTCCAAGTGGTCCATCCATCCATCTTTCTATGACTTGTTTAGGAAAATAACAAATATGTTTACATTTCAAAACACCAATTATTTATAAAAATGTTAATTCTATAAATGTAGGAGGAAACGGGATAGGATTAAAGAAGTTGAAACCATCCACTACCTATCACCCAGCAGTAACTGCTAACATCTTCCTGCACTTCAGTATTTTTCATGCAAATATAGACAAACATTCCTTCACATTTGTGGCTGTACTGTGTACATGTTTACACATACAGTTTTATCTTCTCACATACCCTAATAAGCTTTCCCCACACGTTAAAACTTCCTCATAATCATGACACTAGAAGGCTGCATCATCTTTCATAGCATGGATTTACTGTATTTTCCCACTTGCTATTGCTAAATATTTAAGTTGTTTCACATATAATTTTATAATGATGTGCTCCATGCTCTCTTTTCTAACTTTGATGCTTTAAAAAAAATTGTAATTTCCCACAACTAAATTGTTCTAAAGCTTTTTGAACATTTAAACATTTTTTCCTAAATAGTTCTCTTTTGTGGGAAGTAGACTTTAAAAAAAAACATTTGAAATGATTTTGTTTTTATGATCTTAGTGTTTGTACTATAACATAATGCCACAAATTATAGAATGGTGGGGATAAAATATGCCTATGTGTGTACATGAACTCGCAGCCTAGGAAATTATGTCTAGCCATAAAATGAGTCTGCTAAGACTCTTACATATATAAATCCAATTGGTCATAGTTTTTAATGTATAAGTGTTTAATCTATCGGTATCCTCTCTCTTTTTTATCACCCAGTTGCAAACTGGGTTCATTTTGGATAATTACCTTTGGTACTAAATGTATATTATCTGCCCAGTTAGGAAATAGATTGGAAGGAATTCAGAAATCAATAGTAATAAAGTAAACAGAGAATAGAATCTATTTCCTCTCCTACCATTCATTTGAATCCACTCTGCTAAACACAGGGTCCCTGTCTAATGGATGTTGGACAGACAACCACAAATAAACCCCACTGGGAACAGCTCTCCTTTAAGAATTGATCTGCTGTTTCAGTAAATATCCTATTGTTTGAATATTAAAATGGCAGGTGCTTAAGGATGCCAATGATGCCCTGGCGTCGGCTGTTTTCAGAATTGATTTCAGTTTCTCTTTCGGTGTTTATATATCTACCACTGTGTCTGTCTCCTTTCTGCCCAAGCTCTTTCTGGCCTTCATAAAACAGATTTTTCACAGAGGATTGATGTTAGGGGCACTGATGTTATGCTAACCACAATCTCATTGTCCAAAGGGAAATAAAATCTGGTGTCCCATATTTCTGATGATAAAGGAAGCTCTCTATAAAGTGTCAGGGTTGGGGCCATCATGAGGAAAGGTAATTTCATTCTCAAATTGGGACATGTCTACAGTTACTCCTTTAGCACAAATGTGGGAGAGTTAGTTTACCTTGCCCAGACTTCACAATATTCCAGTGGGCTCATGAAATTAGAAGAATTGGCATTCCCAGATTCCTGCAGCCAAGAAAATACTCCCGGCACTTAAAGGAATCCCATAACCCCTGCTCTTCAGGGTGTGTTTAGCTCCCTTGGGTAATTATTATTTGTTTTCCACCAATCCTAAACTCTATGAGAGCTTATTGGCTTATGTCACAGCTAAGGCACTGCTAGCAGGTACATGAGCACCTCCCTTTAACACTATTTCCTACCGAGTGTAGATTTCACTGTAGAGCTGTCCTTCTGGGGTTCCAGTAACCTCGTCTGGTTCTTTCAACATTGACATCCCAAAGTCAAGAGTATAGTGAGAATAGTGAGTTAGGAATCCTTTTCTATGTTTGTAGAATTGTAGTCAATTTTTGTTTAAAAATTTTGGCTAACAGGAACACAGTACGATTTTTAGTGTATTTCCAAAGGAAAAGCAGGTTGTCTGGAGACAGCTTCCCATAGCTTTGGAAATGACTCCTCCTGATGTTTTCTAATACTGTGTGGCATTTTTTAAAAAGTTTCAATAGGACCTGCTTAGTTCTACGAGTAAGAACTTACGTAGGTTTATGTCATTTGTGCAATCTGGTCCCACATGTTGTACTCATCATAGGAGATGCCTAATCACACACCCTTCTGACTTTAAGAGGCTCAATAAGAACCGCAGTTGACGGATTTCTGCCTCCGGACAGAGGCTTCTGTTGGCACAGGAGGGAGGTGTACTAGGCTGTCTTCCACAGAGGCTGATCATGCAATGGGCAAGAATTGACAGGATTCCTCTGGGCCCACACTTCAAATTCCTGCTTAAATCCTTCTGTTCTGGAGAGAGTATGGAAAGTGAAACCTCAACAGGCCAAATGTTGCAGAGAGAACGCTGCAGTGTGTGAGTTCCCTCCTGCCCCCGCCCCCCCCCCCCCGTCATTCTATTGCCCTTTCACATCCACAAGGCTCTGTTTGAAAGCCTAGTGTTTCCTCAACAGGCACATCTGAAGCCAGTTTAACTGTCAGGGTGGCGTTATTGGTGATTCCCTTGCAGGTACCTTGCTGCTATGACGGGAGGATATCAATTTTGCAAGGACAGCATTATTTGCTATGCTTGCTACTGCTCGGCCCCTGAGTGCTAGTTTGGTTGGAAAGATGAGTGCTTAATATGTTCACTTCTTCTCTCTCCTGTTCCTGCCACATTCCTGCTGAATCTTACATACCTCTAAGTACAGCCCTGAGAGCATCGCCCTTACACCAGCCACGGAGAGGGGAAGGCGCTCCCATGCAAATGGGACATTAATAGTTGGTGAATCCAGAAGATAGCTGATACACGCATTCAGTTAAGATGAGTTTTTCACTCCCCAGGAAGAGCATCTTTATTCTCATTTCTGGGCCATGAGCAGTTAATGAAGAAAACATATCTGAATTCTGAACGTGTTCCCCGGAGCTACCTTGAGTCTATATAATTTTCATGTTACTTTGATGAAGGAGAAGTTGCCAGGTGAGATTAAACAAGCGTCAAGGTGATAATGGAGAAGTAGGTGTCATTTCTCATCTTTTTTTTGTGGGTGACATCACCACCATGCACCTTGCAGAGAATAGTTTTGTGCTTGAGGGTGATCCGTTTTGCCGAGTTTTCTTTTTGAAACCGTATCTTACCAAACTGTAGTCTTTATCTGGCAAAGGAAGATGCACACTGTGCGTGTGTGTCTGTGTGTGTCTGTGTGTGTGTGTGTGTGTGTGTTGAATCCAGGTATGTTCACTTGAGGCATCTTTTATTGCTTGTTTTCTTCTGTATTGCACTGAAGAGAAAGCTAGCATTCCTCCAAAAGTATTAGCTAAACCCTAAATGTGTTCACTTACATGGTCTGTTCTCCTTGGGCTCATCAGAGCTGTTAATTGCAAGTCTTGCAAAGCCCAGGTGAATGAAGAGGAGTAAGCTGGTGGGCACTAGAGACAGACTGCCTGCATTTGAATCCTGGTTCAGGTATTATTGTAGTGAAACTTCGATCAATTAGCTCTGCCATCCTTGGAGGTATACCTGCAAAAACAGTGGTGATCATAGTCGAGACTTGCTAGAGGTAGCTAGGAACCAGGATTTAAGCTCTAGCACCCAGCACAGTCTCTGGCACACAGAGTAACTATGCATTACCTACTAGGTACCATTATTCTTATTGCATATTCACTATAAGAATTCATGACACAGAATGCTTCTAACCTCCACAGTTTGGGCAAAACAATCTTTAAAGGACATGTTAGCAATGTTCAAAAATGATGTGGAAGTCAGGTTTGGTGTCATAGGACTGTCATCCCACCTACTCAGGAGATTGAGGCAGGAGGATTCCAAATTCAAAGCCTGCCTTGGCTATAGAATGAGTTTGAGGCCAGCTTGAGCAACTTAGACTTTGTATCAAAATTTTTAAAAAGAGAAGAGGAGAGGACTGGAAACACTGCTCAGTGGTATGGTGCCTGTCTGGCATGCACAAGGTCTTGCTTTCAATTCCTAGCTCCATAAATAAAACCACATGTAAACTTCATAGGCTGTTCCCTGATGCTGTCTGAGCCTTAGAGCCTTTGCCGTCTTCCTTGAATATAGCATGCATTTTGTAAAATGGTAGGGACGTCTGGTTTGGAAAGGGCCACCATTTGTAGGTGTATCTTGTATGTGCCTGAAGGGCAGATCTGATACTGTCATGTTCTGCAGGTACAGGTTAGTCATTCTTCTGTTGATTGCTTCAGACAAATAGACTTAGATTTTACATCTGTGAAGTAGGAACACTTACCTCATGAGGTGCTGAAGAAAAAAACTAGCAAAAATGGTCTTTTTCATTTTCAACCTAACTTATGTGGAGGATTGGTTTGGCAGAACCGGGTGGACTGAGGTCTAACAGTTTTTAAGTTTCGTTGTAATCAAACTGTTAGTGTCTGAGCTTGTGCTGATCACTTCGGCTCTCTAAGCCTGGCTGTATTCTGTAAGCAGAGGGTTTTCTGCAGTGATACAGTCCTGAAGTTCATTGAACAAATGTGCCTTTGTTCCCCTCTGCGTGATGGCATCAAGATCAAGTTGTTAATTCCAGAGTAAGGAGGGAGATTTAGAAGAATGTATTTGTACCTGAAAGTTTTTTGGTTGGCTTTTGAAAAAAAAAAAAAAAAAAGCAAAAGCAATCTGGTATGCTTGATTTTGTCCTTAAAGGGTCACAGTACCTATTGTCCCAATATAATCATAAAAATTTTCCATTTGGGAATAGCTCAGCAGTTTATCAAGCCGATCTCTGCCCCAGCAGATATGTCCCAGCCCTCTGAAAAAGCCTGTAACAATATCAGGCACGGTGGCCTCAGGCAAAGTAAATTCCACAGATGGGGCTAAATACGTCTTCATTTCCTGTACCTTCTCTGCCTTTCAATAGGGGTAGGCAGATATGAAAGACAGTGTAGAAAGAAGGCCACATTTTCTCCCTTGCTTCCATTTTCCCAAATGGGAAGATTAAAAACATCCCGTGTCCTAAATTCTTACAGTGGAAATACAGTTAGAATAATGGTCTCTCATAGCAGATGCCCAGTTACCGTGTGCCAGAGACTGTGCCGGGTGTTGGAGCTTAAATCCTGGTTCCTAACTACCTCTAGTAAGTCTCTACTATGATCACCACTGTTTGTACAGATTATTTGGTTTATGCAGGCCCACTGCCACCATCAGTAGAGAGAAAGGGAATCCTCAGCTAGGGGAATTCCCTTCTCTAATGCCAATATGAAGGAAGAGGAGGTTCCCAGGAGCCTTAGTAGGAAAAAGGAACTTTTGCAATGCTAATTTTCCTCCCCTCCCTCCCTCCTCCCTTCTCTCCCTCCATACTCCCCTCCCTCCTTCCCTCCTTTAGACTCTATTGTGGCTATAGCTGGCCTGAAACACAATGAAACCTAGTCTGGTTCAAACTCATGGTAATCCTTCTGCCTCTGTCTCCCCTGTGCTGGAAATACTGGTATGCACCACCATGCCTGGCTGGATGGCATATATAAAAGCTAAAAACACTGATGTGCTGGGTATGGCCCTTTATCCACGTAAGAGAAAAGGGCATTGGACATTATTCTCGTGGCCATGGGGACACCTTCTGATGATAGAGGTGACCTTAATGAAGTCCAGTCTTTAAGATGGGCATTATGGGGTTGGAAAGATGTCTCAGCTGTTTAGAGCACTTGCTGCTCTTGCAGATGATCTGGATTTGATTCCCAGCACCCACATGGTGGCTAACAACCATCCAGTTCCAAGGAATCCAACACCCTCTTCTGATCTCTGCGAGTATTGCACAACACGAGTGCACTTACACACATTCAGGTAATACACTCATATACAAAAAAATAAATAAAAATATTTTTAAAAGATAGATATTTTATTCTGTCTGGATGGCAGCTGGCCCTCTAGAAAGTTATTTTCAGTGTTAACCAACCATCAGTGTGTAAGAACTTCTATATCTCTGTTCATGCTGGTGTCCTAAAATAGCAGGTTTGTTAGTAAGAACTGGCCTACTCTTGGTCCAACATCACTCTTCTCAGTGCTCTTCTCTGGCAGCACCTGCTACACAGTCTGTCCACGATGCCTTCAGAGAACCATGTACAACTCTTCCATGGCCTGAACAGAGACTTTAATAGGAAGTCTTCCAAAGCACCATGTCCTTGTTCCTTCTGCTGTGATGAAAACACCATGCCCAAAAGCAATTTGGGGAGGAAAGGGTTTATTTGGCATATAGCTCTAGGTCACAGTCTATTATTGAGGACAGTCAGGGAAAATGCCCAAGTAGGAACTGAAGGAGAGACCATGGAAGAATGCTGCTTCCTGGCTTGCTTCTGTTCAGCTACCTTTCTTACACAGCCCAGTCCTACCTGCCTAGGGATGGGACCACCCACAGTGGGCTGGGCCATCCTACATCAATTAACAACCAAGACAACACCCCACAGACATGCCCACAGGCCAGTCTGGTAGAGGAAATTCTTCAATTGAGATTTTTTTTCTTCCTATGAGTGTCAAGTTGACAACCAAGATTAGTTATCACACTGTATTAGTAAACAATTATGATAACCTGAGGCATGGACTGTACCATGCCAGCCTTGGAGCCCTTGCTGTAGTGTCAGCTCAGCCCATTTTCCACACCCACCTACTCAAAGGATGCTTTAGGACTTGGGATGACCAATGAAGGAATCTTGTGAGAGTGGAGGCTGGTCGGCTTCTTCTGTGAATGACTAGGGAGGGCATTTGCTCCCAGATCAATGGCAGTAGCCCACATTTCCTTCACCTCATTCTGGGCAGTTGAGTTTTTGCTCCATCAGCATCTTCCATCAGCTCATTCTCTTTCCTTTTTCTCTAGAGAACAAATTGTATCAGCTTTGTGCTTTCTCACTGATACAGTTTCTGGGCTGACACAGTTTCTGGACCATCTATCTTTAGGGTCTAAATTCCAGTGAGACTCTGAAAAGTCTCCATATTGGGAATTTAGTGACATGTCTGGTCTCTCTAGCTCTTGAGGCTCAACACAGGCATTAATGTGATGGGTTCAGTAACTTGTTTTAAATAGAGACTTGGTAAAGACACAGGGTACCACTGGTCTTCTGCACACGTGGCTTAGGTAGGTCAGTGCAAGCCTCTCCTTTTTGCTGAAGGTCAGGACCAGTGTCAGATTTACAGCAAATCCACTTACGATGCTTGGCGTTGCCTTTGGTTTTTATCGTCACAGTAGGTTTAACCTGACCAAGAAGTAATTACGCCATTATTTTTTATGTGGTGCTTTATTGCTTGCTTTTCAAAATTGGTTTCCAGCATCTCATGAGCTAATAGCAACAAACGTGTGATGGTAATGTTCGGTCTGTCAGGAGACGTGGGGTTATTGAGGAAGTGGCCGCATACCCATTGCCCACACAATAACTGTTAGTCCAAAGCAAGTGAATTGCTTAACTAAACACCTATTGATTATAAGACGCCAGAGACCAATATTAAGACCACCAAGGTCCAAAGTGGAAGATTAAATTCTGGTTACATATATATTGTATTTTGTCAATATTTTGTGGCAAGAAGACTTTGTTCCTTCATGGATCAAAAGTCCAAATATACGGTGCGGAGAAGTACAATCTTACCAGGATATATCAAGTAGTCCCCTTAGCCTTCTACATTTCTTAAAAGATAAAGATCAGGCATGGGAGAAAAAAAAATCAAGAACAATGGGAATCATAAAAATACCATGTTTACCCTCACACACAAGCATACTAGCAGGAGTTACAGGATAAGAAGGTGAACTTTAGGCCCATCACCACGACTGTTTAGGGTGGACAGCAGAGTTTTTGTCTTGGGGCACCTGGAGTCTGTTCTTCACTTGTCTTTAAAACCTGGATGATTTACCTGGGACAGAGTATCTTCTAGCTCTGTCTTATTCTTCCCGGGATAAGTAAACTACGTATCACTGAGCACAAGATTCACTTTCTACACTTGCCTGTATTCATATCCTTGAATCCTAGGATAAAAGGAATTCACCAGTATTCTAATACTGTGCTGGCTACACACACCAGTGATACAGGAAAGGTCCACTGTACAGCTTCCCCAGCTATGCTAGGGGTCACTGATGGATCATTACATTTGAGTTCCTCATTTGACTTAGTGACATTACTCTATCTAGATGTTCTTATACCTTTTTTTGCCCTGCCTTTGTCCTGTTTGGTCTCTGGATCTTTGTCTACCCGTTTTTCACCTGGTGGCATCCCCCGCAGGGCTCTGTCGTTGGTTCCCTTCTCCTACAAATGGTGCCATGATTCCTGTGTCTATCACCTCTCTCCTTGATCTATTTTATTGCCAACTGTCCAATAACAGTTTTATCTGGATGGCCTACTGCTACGTAAAATTGCCACATCTGAAACTGAAGTCATGGCTTCAGAAAAGGGCCTAAAGTTTACCTTCTTATCCTGTAATGCAATTTTCTTTCTGTACTTTTAAAATCTTGCTAAATGACCACTCTATCTGTCCATCGGGTAGACTTGATATACCAGAGACATCCCCTGTTCTTTCTACACCCTCCTATCTAATATGTTACCCAAGTCATGTCAATTCCATTCTGAAATTCTCTACGATCAAGACAGCTCCATTGCTGCACTTTCATTTCACATTTGGAGTAGTGCAGGACAGCTGACTTTAATACTCTACCCTGTCTGTGACTCTCACCTTCATCATCTTGAAATATAGTTCATATAGCTCACCCTATACATGGAGGATTTAAATAGTTCCTTGTTTCCTACCAAATAAAGTTCTTAGGAAGGCACTCGGGGTCAAGTTCTGTTACTCATGGTTAATCTTTAGCACCTACTCCCAATGCATAAACTATGCAGCCCCCAACCTGCAGTGTCCACTTTATTTGAACAAACCCCTCTCTCTCTGCTTTGGCGTCTGCTGCTCTATTTTCCTAGAATGCCTTTCACACCTTTCTCTTGGTAGGAAACTCCTCTTTACCCTCTCACATCCAGCTCAAAGATGCTCTGTTTGCCAAATCTTTCTCTCCAAGGTAGGTTATGTTTTGTCTTTCCTGTGGACTAGGAATATAGTGGTAGGTACTGCATAACTAACTGCATTATTCTGAGCACCTGATTACAGCCTGCCTCCCTAGATGAGGCATTTTCTGTTGGATGTAGCATGGGTGTGTCTTCAACCAGAATCATTTGTAACCAGAGATTGACAAGATACAAGACCCCCAATGTACTTTTCTTTCCCTGCACTGTTCTGTACAGGGCCCAGCATAGTGAATAGACATACATTTACTCACTCAGTTAAATCACGCAGAACATCATAGTTCTAGGAAAATATCCCATCTAAGTTAGGTGTCTCCCAGTTAAGTTTTCTCCCATTTTTGTTCCCAGAACATATATTGATTTAAGATAGTTGTGTCTTAGACCAGACAGAACTGTATTTCAGGGTAGTATTTGAGAATCATAATATATAATTCTTTGAACTGTGACTTCAAGTTAGTGTCAAGATGGGAGAAAAGCTGAGCTTCAGGGATAAGCAACCACACCTGGACCTCTCCTAGAATATGGCATCCTTGTATTGTCACATTTACCATGTTGTTTTAGACTTTTGTTTGGGTTGTTCTGTGCCTCCTCTCTGGAGTAGCTGGAGACCGAAGAATCTGTAAATACATCTAATTAATTCTGTATTCCCCACTCTGTCCCTTATCTCTAGCCCATGGCAAAGATTCTATTTATGGCAGTAGGAAGTGTTCACAGAGTATTATGTGCTGAGCATTGTACAAGGAGCGATCCAGCCTTCCCATTGCAGATAAGGACGACTCAAAGAATGTGTCTTTTCCAAAAGACACATAGCTGGTCAGTAGTGTCACCTGGGTACAAATCTAGCTGTGTCATGCTCCAGAAAGGTCTAGACAAAGAGAAGGAGATTCTGCTGTTGGTCAAGGTGACACAGGTTTTTATGGGACATAAGCTGAGGCAATGAAAAGACTCAGATAGCAGATGGGAGAGCATGTGGAGAGTGAGAAACAATTAGAAAGATCCTAGAAGCCAGAATTACTAAGGACCTGTTCTGGAGACCTCTCAGTTGTCCTGACGTGGCCATTCCACCAAAGAGGCTGAGAGCAGCCTGCCTGGGATCCAGGCCCTGACTTTTCATCCATGGTTCTATGTTCTATGGCTTGAAGATACCCAATTCCTTCAAGCCTCAGCTTCCTTGTCTGTATAATGGGAATCATTACAGTGCCTCCTTACAGGGTTGAGAAGGTTAGATAGGTTAATCCATGTAAAATACTTGATACACAGTAAGTTCTTAGGAAGTTTTTGCTGCTGCTGCTACTACTACTATTATATATAATCATTAGAATTATAATTATTAGAAGATGGGTTACATATCAGTGAACTCATAGCACCTTAGCATTTACACAGTTGCAAGACTCTGTATGGATCCATGTTTCCTAATGTTATGCACCAAGGTGTCTCTGCAGCCTCACAGGGATTCTGTGGGATTCTTTAACTGTGAAGGAAACGATACGGTAAGCTTCTCAGTTATCACACAACCAACCAGTACAGCAGAGCTTATAGCTCCATGCTAGACTGCATTCTTTCGGAGCTGGGTTTTCACTGGTTACTATAGCCAAAATGATGTGCCAGGCTACCATGTGGCGGTACATGCCTGTAATCTCAACTGAGCTGGAGGATTTCAAGGTCAAACCCAGCTTGGGCTATTTAGTGAGATTCTGTCTGAAAAATCCAAAACTATTGCGGAACAATAAGGAAGGGAGTAGTATTTGGTGTGAGCCCGAGGCTTGCCAAGTCACCTGATGCCCAACGAGAGCACACATCCCATTTGTGATTATAACTATTTTCAAATGAAATGGAAACTTTATGATTCTTTTCTTTCACTATCCGTGGATTTTTGTTGTTTGTTTCAAATAGCTACTGAGTTTAGGTCATAGATATTAGCTGTCGGATATAATGAAATGATCAGTATATCAGGTATTTCTTTGGGCTTAGGGGAGTTTTGAAAGGACTGCTGAGAGGCAGGATGTGTTGCACACAGAGAGGCTTTGAGGTGCCCTGAGGTTTAACAGTGCATGCAGGTATTGTGACAATGGAAAGGCTGAGAGGAAGGGGTTCCAGAGTGATGTTGAGGCCGAGGAGCCTCTCTGGCTAGGTTTTAGGATGCTAATGCTTGGCAAAAATAATCTCTCAGGCTAACTGTCCACTGAAGGAACCTGATTTCATGTATTTCCTCTGATCATGCTATTCCAGTTGGATGTGGGCTACACAGAAACATCTACACTTATCTCTAAGCCCCCCTGTAGCCCTCTATATAACATCTCTATTACAAGTTCTCTTTCACATCACTTAAGTGTTACCAAATAACCAGCTATCATCTCACATCTCCCAGTTAGGAGTCCTTCCTTGCCTCATCAGTGGGATGAATGAGCTGGTTGGAGTTGCATGCCTTTCACTTTTCTTGGGTCTGTTTCTCTGACAGCCTACAGAGCTCTGCTGAAACTTGGTCATTCAACTTTTCTGAAAGCCATCCCCTGGTTTAGAGCAAATGACTCTGTGAACATTGAGGGCAGTTTCTTTTTTTTTTCCAGTTGTCTCATAAAACTGTGATATTAACAATCACAAGTAAGACCTCAGTACAGAACTCTGAGCTTGGCGAGTGGTGAGACTGAAAAGGAGTTTCTTAAGTCTGGCCCCTGACTTGGTGCTGTCCCCTGCTGAGAGCCATAAGTTGCTGGTGGCTTGTTCTAGCAGAGTAATAAGTATTGTTGTTTAGCAATTGTGCTGTTGGAATTCAGCTCCACTATGTCTGACAGTATTTATCTAAAATACTTTCTCTGGTACGTGTTCAACTTCCAGTAAACCGTGTCTTATTGTGCGACCTTTTCATTTTCCACTGAAAAGGGATCAGCGCGTCAGATAAAAGCTACAAGCCGGAGTACAGGAAAAACGCGTGCTCAGAAAATCCAAGCATGATTGAAAACAAGATGTGTTAAATCAATGCGGTTTATCGCCTGCCTATTCCCGGCAATTGCTGTTCTAAGCTCATTCCGAACACACGCAGGATGATAAAAGTCCAGTGTCACAGCACTCACTGGGGTGGGGACAGAAGAAAACATGTTTATCAGACAGGCTGGGTGATTTTACCCTCTTGATAACAGTTATTGTCAAAACTCTCTGGGAAGAAATCTGAAGAACAATTATAGAAGTAATATTACTCTTGTTATATCAGATGATCTGTCAAGAGAGAAGAGAATTATGGATTTATCCTTAAGAAGGAAAGACAGAGCGTGCTGGCCTTCAATACTTAAACACTATCATCTATTACACAGCGAAAAATCATCCTTCTCTTCTCCCTTCAAGGAGCAAATCTGTCTTTGAAACTTAATCATATATGATCCATATTTTTTTTCTCTAATCCAAGATGAAAAAAAGATGGAAAGACAATATATATATATCTGATCATGAAAACTGAGCTCCTTTTTGCTTAAGAAAATTAATTTTAATTTTTTAAATTTATTATGTTTATTTTATGTGTATTGCTTGCATGTAGGTAAGTGCACCCGTGTTGTGCAATGTCCATGGAGGACAGACGAGGCTGTAGGATCCCCTGGGACTGGAGTTACAGATAGTTGTTAGCTGCCATGTGGATGCTAGGATTCGAACCCAGGTCTTCTGCAAGAACAACCAGTGTTCTTAACTGCTGAGCCATCTCTCCAGCCCCATTAATTTTAATTTTATACTTGAGTTAAATTTGGAAATCTAAATGAAGGCTCCTGAAAGGTCAAGCAGATCACAGCCCATCATACGGGACGGCAGGGAAACTTACCTCCAGCTGCCGTACAGTTGGAGAACACCCTAGTTCTCCCTGATTCTGGTAGGTTCACCCACTTCCCAGCTGAGAAGGAATATGATCCATCAGGAGGAGAATGGTTTCTGCATGTGAGAAGATAGATGCTCTAGTTTTGCAAGGAACTTCTCACCAATGACCTTCTAGAAAATGCCAAGTGATTATGGTATGAAATAAATCAGCTTAATGTATCTTAACAACATCACATATCTTTCTTTTTTCAAGAGGCAAATCAGCCGTTTTGCACTCTTCATAAGCTCCACCTATCAGGAAAACTTGGTGTGACGGTTAGTTTTAACTGTCAACCTTGATCTAACCTTAAGTCACCTGGGAAAGAGAGTCCCAACTAAGGAATTCCTTAGATCAGGTTGGCCTGTGAGAATGTCTATGGGGGACTGTCTTGATTGCCTTAATTTAGAGGGGATGGAAGCCCCACTATAATTGTTGGGCAGCACCACTTCACAGACTTTGCCTTGAATTGCATGGGAATGAAGAAAGCTAGTTAAGAACATGCAAGCGTCCATGCATCTATTCTTCCTTGCTCTTGACTGTACATGAGATGCTTTAAGTTCCTGCCTTGACTTTCTTACAATAATAAATAAACCTTTCCTCCCTTATGATGCTGTTTGGTCAGGTTATGTTATCACAGAGACAGAAATGAAATGAAACTGGGACATTCTGTAAGACAAAAAAATAAAGCTTTTTGATGATTGTAGGGGCAAGTTTGAATTACTAGGGTGCCTTATCCAGAATGTGCTTGCTAATGTCATAGTCTATAAGTAAAGAAATCAGACCAAGTAGGGACTTGTTCATCTGGATGAGGCTGGGATTCTATTTGTAAAGATTCCTGCCAGTGCTGGAATTTTATTCACAGGTAATGGAGACACAGATCTCTTGATCCAAGAGCAAGACTTGTTCATATATTGAAAATTGAGGTTCATCAATATAGAAATAATAATCTTAGAATAGCAAGCAGTGCTCTTCAAAAACCTAATGAGTCTCCTGTACTTAATTTATAATGCCTCAATTTCCCACATTTGAGTAGGAAGTGGTAATTTTTAACACTTATATTAAGGGCATATTATAAGAGTCCACAAAATGGTATCTGTGAAGTACGTTGATATTACTGGGAAAAGCATCTTCTTGCATGACCTCAGAGTGTGTTTGAAATGATACTTCCACAAGGGGTCTTTGCAAGCATTAACATCTACTAAAGATCTTCAGAGGTCCTTGTAACTTAGAGAATAATTGAGTCCAGATTGGGAATCCTTAAAAAAATTATTCTTCTTTTGCAGTGTCTTTAAAAGTCCCCCATTGAAGTATAAGATGGCATAAATGTAACTGAGGTTAGGAGAGGCACATATTCTTGCATCCAGGAATTTGAGTGTGTTCATTATAGCTCTTCCCAAGTCAATGAAATTCTTTTGGAAAAAACACTCTTTATCCTTGTTAATAGGGTGTTTGCTACATGAATTATGGCCATTCATATAACATAATGTGCTACAACCATTAAAAAGAATGAGGTGGGTATAAACATGCATATAATCTGTATCTATATAAAACAGTATAGTGAAGGTCTCTGAAAGCATACATAATCCTAAAATAGGGGTACTTCCCCATGGGTGGGGCCATTATGAGATTCCCCCTCCTCTTGTGTTTTCAATGCTTTATAGAGTAGACATGTAATAACTACAGATTTAGAAACATCTTGAAAGACGGAAATCAATCACACTCCCTTTTTTCTCCCTCATGATTATTTTTGATTCTTAAAGAGTTATTAACTTGGGGGCTAGAGAGATGGCTCAGCAGTTAAGAACACTGGCTGTTCTTGTGGAAGACCTGGGTTCGAATCCCAGCACCCACATGGCAGCTAACAACTATCCGTAACTCCAGTTCCAGGGGATCCGACAGCCTCTTCTGTCCTCCACAGTCATTGAGCGACATGGGTGCACTTACCTACATGCAGGCAATACACAGATATACATAAAATAAAAAAAATATAAATTTAAAATAAGAGTTATTAATTTCATGGGTTGGAGAGATGGCTCTGGGGTTAAGAGCTCTGGCTGTTTCTGCAGAGTACCCAGGTTCAGCTCCCAGCACCGACATGGCAGGTCCATTTCTAGGAGCTCTGATGCCTCTTCTGCCCCCTGCAGGCATTGCATGACATGAGTGCACCTACATACATGCAGGCAGCATACTCATATACAGAAAAGAAAAATAAAATATTTTAAAGAGTTACAAGCAAGGTTTTTGGTGTGTTTCAGTGTTCTAGCTTACCTCTAGCTGTCTTTGAGAAGCCCAGCATTTCATTTTCCTAGATTACTGGCTTTTTGACTATTTTGCTTCTGTGTTTTTTTCACACCTTCCTGGTTCCACTCCTTATGAAAATGACTGAGCCACACTAGTCACCGCCACCTCTGATGGTGCGAGTCTTCCTTTGCTTGAGTTTTGCATCTTAAAGTCACTGTCACACAAGAGGTTTAAAGATTGCAAATAAGTCAGGGCTTGGTCAAAGAAAGTTTGGAGGTTTTCTTTTGACCCCATATGGTTAATTCTGCCCATGTTGTCTACATCTAGCTACCTTTTTTTGTTGAAGTTGCATCCTTCCATGGCCCATTGAACCTGTTCTGGAAACTCCTCTGCGCCTCCCTGGCTCCTGAGGCAGGGCCAACAGGCCATTAAAGCCTTTTCTATGGAAAACAGGAACTCCCTTGCAAGAGGGTTGGTTTTAGGCTCCTTAGGAGGTGTGTCTGGCTCAAGGATGAGCTGACCTGGCATGCTGCTTGTGCACCAAACAGCTAAACAGGCAATGAAATACCCAAATGGCTGGAAATGCAACCATTTTCTTCACCTACCACGTTTCTGGCTTGTGTTTGGGTTTCTGGTTGTTGTTGTTGTTGTTGTTGTTGTTGTTGTTGTTGTTGTTGTTTCCATTTGTATATTTTAAAGTCACTCTCAAAGATAGGTTTGCAAAGATAACTTGCTGTTTTATTGTTTACCTCTGGTTGTTAATTTAGTGACTGAGGGGGAAAATGGGGCTGTTATAGAACAAAAAGGCTCTGCCTAACACATTTGTAATAACTCTCCTGCCAGAATGGATCTGCCTGGAAGGGAAATGCTCCGCTGTTACTCCTTTAGTTCAAATATAGAGCAGTCACTAGGGAACCTGGGAGGCCCAGGTGCTAGTTTTATCATTGCCTAAGCTATGAGCTTTTATTTATTACTTGGCATGGAGTCTACATATTTGTTTGGACATTAAATGGCAATAGAATATAAATAATACCTTCCTAATATCTGTGTTTCTTTTTACATCCAGTCAAAATGACATCATGTCACACAACTATTAGAAAAAGGAAATTAAAACCCCAGAAATATGCTAAAGCACCACAGCTCGCTGAGCTATAAAAGCTGGCCAGTCTGTTGAAGTGGTACCTAGGCGCGTTTCCCTGGTGTTTGGGAACACAGCTTTCCCCCACCCCAATGCCACTGTTTCCAGAATTACTGCTCCAAAAGTTAAGAGGACAGAAGAGGAGTGAGTTCTTTAAAAGGGAACTGCACAGAGAACAATAAATTTTCCTGAGAATGGACCACCTTGACTGTAAGACTTTAATTTGCAAATAAATACCCTGAAGGAGAATTTTCTTGATGCATTTATGAAGCAGACTTCCTTTTTTTTTTTTAAAAAAAAGGGGGGGGGCACATATAAATTGGGCCAGAATTGACTCATTATGAGATGTTTTAAATTGAATTTGCTAATCTTCTGATTAGTATTAGTGCATAAAATCTGGTTGTTTTATCTACATTCTCTTTGAATATAGTATTTCATGCTGCAGGAACATTTGGACACTGTTACAATTGCTTTGTGTAGCTGAAGCTTTTCTATTTTGGCAGCACCTGGGGTGACGCCCACCAGGAGAAAGGCCTCATAACGACTGTTGGGAATGGAAAGTTACTGGTTCCCTTTAGGGGATTTTGAGCTGAGGAGGCTGGGAAGGAACCCGAAGCCATTATTTATTTGCAAGCAGTCCCAATGCAGGCAGATGAAATGCCTTGATATTTTTAACCATTTAATTAACTTTTTTTTTTTTTTTTTTCCCCCAAAAGAAGTAGCTTTCTGCAGCTGAAATGTGAACACTGGATGTAGAGAGCACCCTCCCTTCCGGGCCCATTCCCAGAGCCATATCACAGCTGTGGGTGGGAGGGCCCCCTGACGTCTCAGTTGGCCATCTGATTTGCCCTGTATCTTCGTGCTTCTGTTAAGAACATTTGTCCTTGTCTTTCTTATGTTTTCAGGAAAGTTTTAGACTTCTCCTAGTTCACTGTACACAACTCTCTATCTACTAGAAAATAAGCTTGAAGGGGGTCAGTGGAAGGCATCTCAAATTGAATTGTGCTTCTCCAATAGGCCAGTTACTATTTAACTCCATGTTCCCTCTAAATGTCATATCACCCTTCCTCAGAAGTCCAGCAGAGTGGTGAAATGCATTCCTTGCGCAGAATTTATTTTTAAGGGCTTAGGATGTTGTGACACAAAACAGCTAATTCTTATAAATGTATGTGGTCATCATTATAAATGATTCTGTAATAAATGCTGCCTGCAACCCATATCTTTTGGCAACTGAAAAATGCATACATTGGTCCCGTTGTATTCAGAGGGTTCAAACATTGAATCATTTCTATTGGGAGAAAACGCCTTTTTCTAAGCCTGTGAACCTGCTTCATCCTGCTGTCGTCCTTACCTGGTCTGGGGATGGCAGCCTCTATAAACCTCCTCAGATGTATAGATGAGATGTTTGGAAGCAGGGCCGAAAGGGCCACTTCTGCCATCCTGAGCCTTGCGCAGTTTCCAGCTTAATCCTCATGGTCTTTTCTTTCAACCCAAGATGCTCATACTTCTTTATTTGTGGTTAATTATGCTCAATTAAGTTGTTTTTTATTTTTTCCTTTCTTTACCAGATTCTCGGAATTGTCCCAAGTTTGAGGGGAAAAAAATTGATTAGTCCCATTTCTACTGGTGCCCTGAGCCCTGCACTTGAGCACAATGAGGCCACTTTGTTGAAGAATTAACTTTATATTACATTCTTGCAGAGTAGATGTGTGTCCCTAAGGACCTGCTACCCAGGCTGATGAAATAAATATACCTTCTTTATGATTCTTCCCCATTACCCTCTCTGTTGATTTTCTGAGAGTTTATGAATAGTCACATATTTATACAACTGGCCAAAAGTATACTACTTATTTTTCTTATGGTCTGTAATAACCTATGAAGGTTATTAAAGGGTATACAGACCCCTTTTAAGGCATAGTTTCTTATGTCATTACTTTATACAAGCAGGTCAAATTCTATCTCAGCAACAATTTCTTGCTCTTAACCTTTATCACTGATTATAAAAGTAATATATGTTCATTGTGGGGAAAAATAAAACCCAGAATGCACAGCCCAAAGGAGAGAGGAAGAGCACTTTAGGAATCATGGCTTAGAAATAACTAATGTTCATCAGTCTGTACACAGAATTCTTTCTGTACATATACATTAAAAAGGAACCAGATTATATACATGGCCCTGTAGCCTTTTTGGTTTTTTTTTTTTTTTTTTTTTTTTTTTTTTTTTTTTTTAGACAGGGTTTTTTTTTGGGCCCCAGCTGACCTGGAACTCATTATGTAGACCAGGCTGGCCTGGATCTCAGAGATGCACCTGCCTCTGCCTCCCTAGTGCTGGGATTAAATGTGTGCACCATCATGCCCAACTTCCTGTAGTCTTTTAAAGGTAGCACATTATATGTCAGTAAATAATGTTTTCCATGTGACATCAACTTTGATACTTGCATCATAATAATCTCATCTGTGTAATACTCTATCTTGTGTTCCCTCTCCTCTGCATCATACTCAGTTCCTTTCTTCCTCCCAGGGAACCATGGCTGTTTTTAAAACTAACAATCCTTAGCAGGTGACCTCCTTCACACACTCATTCCCCCCCCCCCACCCCCAGTCATTGCTCTTAGAGAAATTCCCAGATTCCTCTGAGATTGGACAGCGAACTTGTCTTGCATAACTTTAGTGGAAGCATTGTCTATAGTTCTGGAAGATTCCATTATAATAATACTCAAAGTGAGGTAGTGTGGGTCAGCATGCTTTAAAATGTGAACAGAGAGCAAATCCTAAAGGCATAGGAAATAAAGGAGAAATTCACCTTGATATTTAAAGTATCTTCTCTCTCATAGTTTACTTCCTTTGAGTAGATGTTTATTTTTCTTTGTGTAATGAGCTTAATATGTCTAATTCAATTACACTTTGTGGCAGCAGAATGACTCCTCAGATTTTTAGCTATTAGTTCCATATGATATTTGAATTGATTTTTTAAATTGCTGATATTAAGTGTCAGTCATTCTGCAGTGAGTTGCCCTTACAGCCAGAACACACCCCACTACCTCCACCAATACATCAGCTTTTCAATTAACATCTATGGGTTTTGAGACACAATAGGAATTCATTATGGAAGGCTGGAAGGGGTGGGCCAACAACTTGGTGCCTTAGATGGAACAGGTAAAAGCAAGAATTCGATATTTTAGGATGCTGAATTATGTTTTCTGAGAAAGAAGTGATTCTCTTAATTGTCTAAAGATACTACTTATGGTCAAAACATTTTTCTGCCAATTAGCACGATGGGTAAGTAGAGATGATGCATAACTTAAACCCCAGCTCACTCCTGTCTCTCCAATGCATTTCTTGATTAAATACCACAAATTTTATGAGTACCAACTTCCCTGCTTAAAGAGCTCTATGGATTTTTTTTTTTCTGTACAAGTCTAATTTGAAGAAAGAATTCTTCTCAAGGGCTTAGAAAGTAACTCATAAAATGGGAGGAATAATAAATATTGTACCTTAACTCATAGACCAGTAGAGAGATTCGCTACACCTGGCTGTAATTTTAGTTCATTTTCACAAGAGATGGGTTGAAAGTTTACTGTTTGGAAGGGAGAGTTGGTTAAATCTTGCATTTGCAAAAAGATTACATTATCCTAAATGAGCACGTAGCTCTATTAACATCTGCAATAAGCACTGCATTGGAGGGAAATCTTTTTAATAAAAAGTTACTTGAAGTTCACTCTGATTTAAAATATACACGTGAAGAAAAAGTACTTACTCTGATTTATGTCTTTTGGAGGTGTAGTTACTGGCTTTTTACTCCCTATGTAAAACAATGTACTTTTGTAAATGGATTTCTGGCCACGTTATGCAGCCCCCCTTCTTTTCTTACATAAAAAGTACGCAGTGTCAATCAAAGAATTTTAAGGTTTATTTCCTCTCTGGCAATGATTGATAGCCTTTTAGATTTACAAGTTGACAAGTTAAAGGGTTCTATTGATATAATTGTGTTCTAAATTCACAGTCTTCCAATTTAAATGTCCTTTTAAAACCACGAGATTATCATACCTGTATTTTGAAAAGCGGGCCAGTCAGTTTGGGTTGGTATACAAATTGCTTCCATTAGCCTTGGGACCTATTTGAATTTAATACAGTTTTTTAAAGTTAGTAGTAGTAAGAATCTTACTTTTAAAATTTAGGTTAATGGAAATGCATTTTAAGTAAAGCATGTGGCACCTTGTTTTTTTTTTAATGTATAGTTAAATGTTAGAACTACAAAGACTCGTTTTATTCAGTAAGGGAGAAAATATGCAGTTGAATACTTTGGTTAAAATAGAAAAGAAAAGGAATTGTAAAAACGACTCATCACTCACGATACTGGGACTGCAGGTAGAAAGAAGACTGCCATCTCTCCTACTTTCCCAGTGAGACAGGCTCAACATATTTTCTACTCTAGAGAGGAATTCTGACAATGAGAGTATGGACTTCACTTCCTCTTTGGCCTAACTTAAGAGTATGTCTTTAGTAGTCCACAACGAGGCCCACTGTCTTCAAATGTTATTACAGTTGGCTCTCTGGAGTCTTTTAGAGAATCCTTCTTAGGACTCAGCTGCTCTGAGTAGGTCTGTTATTTCAGATGGGAAGGCTCTGAACGAAGGATATGTACAATACCTACCTCTGCAGATTCTATCAAGGGTTAGATGTACTTCTCACTCCCCTTTGACTTCCACCACCTTGCTTGCATAGAAGATGCTGAAATATTGGATCTCATGAGGCCCACTAGAGATTTTACAGATACATTTATGGTCTTCTGCTGTTTAGAATGTGTAGATACCTGAAAATAAGCCCTTGACTTTTGGCCCGACTTTCTGAAATGATGTGAATCCCAAAACTTCACAGCAAATAATCCTGTTACTCTCCATGTAAGATCATGCTAGGAATGTAGAATTTGGCCTGAGGAGCTATGTTCTAAAACCTGCTTGCTTTCAATGTTCCTTCTACTCCTCCCTCCGTGGTAAGTAGCAGTGGATGGTGGAAAAGATGTCTGCTAGAACTCAAAAGGGCCAATTAGATGCCAAATAGCCCCCAAATTATTTCTACAACATTTGTGTTGCAAACCAGTCTTTATTTCTGAAAAATGTCCTGTGTGATTTCTTCATTGCAGCCCTCAACGAACCCACCATCGACTACGGTTTCCAGCGATTACAGAAGGTCATTCCCCGGCACCCTGGGGACCCCGAGCGCTTGCCAAAGGTAAGGGAACCTCCTCTTTGAGACACAGTTTCTAGAAACTTGCATTTGAGACTAAAAAAATACTCTGTCAAAGAGAAAATTAGTCCATACATAACCCACTTCTGTTGATGCATTTGTGTTTGGTACTCTAAGTCATGCAAAGATAGTGAGCAATTTGAGCACCGCCATGCCTGTTTTAATATACACAATGTCATTTTACTACTCCCTGTATAACCCTCTGAAGTTGGCACTATTCTCACTTGTATTTTAGGGTAGAAAAGAATGAAATCTCGAGAGACCAGATAATTTGCCCAAGATCACACAGCATGTACATTGCTGAACTGAGATTCAGATCTATCCAGTGTTGGCTCTAGAGTCTGGGATAATCAATCAATATCTCATATTGATTCTGAAGATGAAAAAGAATGCCAAATTTTACCTACCTAAAAGCTGTAGTTATCTCTGGTGAGAGTAGAAAGACCTTAAAAAGAAATGTACTGGTATATCTGGTAGAAACAGCTCAAAAGAAAATAGCAGGGTAGAACTGGAGATGACACAGGTAAGACAACCCCTTCCTCCTCAGGCACCTTAACTATTTGAGAAATTAAGGTCAGATGTCAAACAAAAATTCAAGATAGCAATCTATATCAGATGAGTATATTGTTGCTATCCGTGCAAAACATAGGCAATTTCCCCTTGGTGACTCAATTTGTATGTGTCTTGTGAGAGCGGGGCATAGTTCCATCTCTATATCCAAAAGACTAGGAGTTTGTGTGGGAGGGAATGGCAGACACAACTGAAAATACAATATGCACTTAAAAATGCAGCAGAGTTTCACGAGGTCTCAGCAGAGACAACTTTAGAATCAGTCAGGCTATACTTCACCATTTATTGACAACAGAACGAAATTTCATTTATGACACAGGAAAAACCATCACTTTAAACGAGTGGATGAGAGATCTTTTTCCTGCCACCGTCAGTCTGCAGGTGTGTCATTTCTAGGTCTGCGTATATCCATTAAATACTCACAGAAACAAAGCCGGCATCCTTCCTAGCCCAGGGACCTCCTCAGGCCAAAATCTTCCCTGCATGCACGTGTAGACTGAATCACTTCTCAGAACATGTCCTGTCCACAATGCTGCTGCCTCTTGAACCCATGCCCACATGTAAGGAACATGTGAGTAGGCAGGATACCACTAAAGAAGGATGGCTTGTGACACGACCCCCAGGGACACAACTTCCAGTTTCTCAGAACAGCCTGACTTCTAGTGAAGTACTATTCATTTTGGTAGAAAGTTCTGGCAAATACTTCATCTGAGGAAGGAATAATGTGATGTGCCATCACCGTCACATCTTTGCTTCCTTCCCTCCATCCTGTCTTAGTGAGCAGCCATCTTCCATGTCATAGGTGTTCTGTGGGGACACTGAGATTTTGATTCTCTGTCTAGCAAGAATGAAGCTGCCATGAATCCTGTGGGACGCACTGGAAACCTTAAAGGACAAGGATAGACATGATGTGTGTCCATGTAGAGGGCAGGGCCGTAGCTGTCCTAGTGGTACAACCAAGCACAGCCCAATACCGCCTTCTTCCTGTCCTTCCCATCTGGAGAGTGACTCCACTTCATAGATTTTCATTTAGCATTTCTCCTTCAGGGTCCCCCGGAAGGGTTGAGAGCAGAGACTGGGGGCCCAGATTAGAAAAGTGCAACTGTGTACTCTCTCAGTCACCTGCTAACCATGTGACCTCTGTCTAAAATCTTCTTTCCCTTTCTTTGACTCAGTTTCCTTAACCTGACAAGTGGTAGTGGTGATATCTCTTGCGTTGTCTAATCAGTGACTCAGCTACTCAGAAGGTAGCTGTGACTATTTTTTTGCAGTGCAGGAAATCATCATCCCATCAACTGAATGTGTGCTTTATCCTCAGTTTCTTCATCTACAAAATGGGGATAATAATGCTAATTTTATAGAATTATATATGGTTGAAAACAGGAGACAAGTCTGGTTGTGGTCTAAGGTAGCTGGGCAGCATTGTGGTTTCTTCGTAAGGATAGGAGACAAATGAATAATATTTGGGGGTTGAGTCTTGTGTACTTACTTTAAAAAAACATCTTCACAATTGCACATTATGTTCAGAAATGTTGGACAAATAGCCCAGGCACGTGTCACTTTGTCCCTGGGGGCCTAAGGTTGAACCGCTCAGCGCTTTCTTCCAGGGTTTGGGAGGAGCAAATCAAGGACACAATGGGTGTGTGTGTGTGTGTAAGGAAACACTGTACTTTGCATAGTTGAGAGGCTGGAAGGGAGGACTGGCTGGAGCCCACTCCAGGAAGCTCTCCCTGTGACTCAGAGCAGAGTGGCTGTCCTCTTGGCTCTGAATGTTAAGGTGGAGCAAGAGTTCAAGGGCAGGGTCAGGAAGTGGCGGATGGAGCCAGCACAAGGTATTCCTGTGGACTGGGGAGATTTGTCCTCCCACTGTCTATTGTTAGGATGACAAAAATGGGCTCCGCCTTTCTCAGAATCATGGGCAGTGTTTGTCAAACAGGAGTGTTTCAGTGAGCTGCGGACCACACACCTTAAAAAACAAACTCCACTTTATTAAACCCATGTGTTTGTGAATAGACAAAGCTAGATTCATACAACCACCCACATACTCTGTCAAATGAAACTGCTCCAAAGACCAAGCAGACAGCTTTCCATAATAATATGCCTTTGTATAGAGGCTTGTGCTTTTTCAAAGAACTTGGACATGCTTTGTTTTACTGGAACCTCTCTTGCAAAAGAAGTTAGAAAAGCAGACATCTCCCCCCCATTCTCCAAACAGGGAAACAGGAGCAAGCAGATTCTTTCTCTGTAAATTATTTTGTCTCCGAAAGTCACCATTTACTATAGTTGCTGTCCCCACAGATTTCAGATCGTGCAATTGTGCTAACCCTCTGTGTTTGGGAGGTTCCTTCTTTCATACACACACAGTAAAGGGCAGTGTAAAGTCCTTAAGTCTTCTGGATCCTACAAGAGAAGCCTGTGCTTTGGGGATCGGGACTGACTGTTCATGATGGAGAGGTGAGGGCAATGAGGACTCTGGTCAATCAGAAGCTGAGATGCCAATGGCTATAGTGATGAGATCCGGAACTACTGAGCAAGGAGCTCTCTCTCAGCTTTGAAGCCAGTGGCGCCATCGCCACTCCTCTTTAGTTTGATGCTTATCTTCCTGAGCAGCCCGTGAGCTTCAGCCCACAGACAGCAAGAGCAGGCCTTGAGCCTAGCTGGTGTTCCACACATTGGCTGTGTATTGTGGAACACCAGGATTGGGTTTGTTTCATACCTATTGCTGGTCTTGTGCTATTTGATCAAGCCTGCTTCAGAGCAGAGAGGCCAGGTGACTGGCCTCTCAAGCCAGGCACAGGAGGAGTTTGGAGGAAGAGAGCCAGGACTTGGTTCATGCAACACTGAAGCCTCAGATTTCTCCTCAGTGAAACAGCTGCTTCACAGCTCTGCTGGGATCTAAGGAGATAATGCACACAAAGGGGCGTTCCAGTCAAAGGAAGAGACTACAGTTCATTGGGACACTAAATTCTGCATGGTATGCATCTCACATCCCACAGAGGAGGAATTGAGTTTGAGCCCCTGGGGGTCTGGTGACCTGCTGTGACATCAGAGCTCCCAAGTGAGAAAGCGAGGACTTGAACTCTGGGTCCTGGCTTCCAAAGCCTCCTGTGTCTTCTAAGGCGAGTCCCGACTTTTCCTTCAGATCTGGCCACCCAAATAATTCTTCATGGAAGTGATGAGTTTCTGTCTCTACTTCCTCAGTGGCATCTGCCTCCCACCCTGCCTAGATTCTTAGCTTCTTTTCATTCCCCCTCTACCAGGCAAACAGGGTTTGACTCCAAGAACCAGTATTTCTTTTAGAGAAAATCAAGCAGTTTGAGAAAAGCAACAAAGGCCACATTTGTGTATTTTGCTTTATGGAGCTGAAAATATCTGGTAAATTGATCCTGTGGGAGTAATAAATACACATTACTTTATCTTGTTCTTCATGTCCTGGACCCCTGAGCCTTGATAGAACAACACCACTTAATAGACTTAAAAAAGAGTAATTACACTCATTGGTTGTGTGATTTTTTTTTCAGCCCTCCCAGCCCTGCCTGACCTTCTAATTTAGCTCACCGTGTCTAACTAATGCATTTATGTTCATCTTTTATGAAGCATGGACAGTGTAGACTTGACTGTACAGTATCTCTCAAGCTGTCTTCCCAGGTTCGCAATCTGGTTAGTAGGAAGGAGAGCGGGTGCCATTTATCTCTATACATTTGCATGGATAGACAGCCCATATACATGGCTCTGAGCATTTTTCATCCCTTATGAAACATAATAAAAAGTATTTATTACATTTTTACTTTAAAGCTTTTATACATTCTAGCATTATTTACAGCTAAACATGCAGGCAAAAGATGCGAGTGTTTTTAAAATGATTACTGTTAATGTTTCTGCTTGTCAGAAGTGCTTAAATTTTCCTGCACTTTGTCTAAAAACTTAGTAGTGTTGCCTTTTAAGAATAACACATTTAAAAGATCTTGCAAGTCAGATTTGCAAACACTGCTGACAGTCTGTGATGGATGATATTGCAAAATTTGCAAGATGTTTGTCATTTCACACAGCTGACATATTAAGGAATGGATTAAGAAACTCACAACCCCTATGGAAAATAACCATCCGAAACCAACCTCGGCCAGACCTCGAACCCGGAGAGCACAGCAGAATCTCTCACTCGGCTGTCTGTCCCACTTCCCTCATAGTCAGTGGAACCCAATTGTTCTCCCTGTGTTTTCTCTCACCATATGGTCCCCTCATTACCATACACTAAGAGTCCATATGGGAAACTTGTGAAATGAACTGTATTCATTTTAACTGCCAGATGAGCAGCCTTTTGCTTTGCAAGCCTAGCTTAAGTCATCTGCTGTCTTCATGTTGTTATGGCAACACAGCGCCAATAAAAAATTCTAATCTACTGTAAGTGATCACAGTATTTTAAGTGCTTGCCTATAACTGGCCTCAAAGGGGACGTGAGAGAGGCGGACTTCTATTTGTCCAAAGATGCTAGGGTGGTGGTGATTGATTCCAGCAGGTGTCAGTAAAGAAGCTGGTGAGCCTGTGGGTGTCTATGGGACCAGGAAATAAAATGTGGGTTGCCAGGAGGGTAGAATATAGAGGGATGGACTGCAGAAAGCACGGATTGTCGACCCTTTGGGTGAATCTGAACACTTCCTTGGGCAGACACAATGCTCTGCTGGAGCTGCAGAGCTGGCCATGGATGCAACTGTAGGTTTGGAATCTTCGAGATGGCAGATCCCCACGGGATCCTATCCTTCACTGACATTGGAAAAATCTCAGTATCCATGAAGTTGAACACAGGAATTAGTCATTTCAAATGGTAAGCTAATTAAGAGTACCTTAAAGTAATGGAAGTAGTCAGCAACATCCTTAAGTGTAAATCATTTCCACCTCTGTGGGCCACATGATCTGCTGCCTCTCTGTCGCTCTGTCTGTATCGAAAGTGAATGTTTATAGTTTCAGTTCATCAGTTCCCATTAGCCTCATGCTGAATATTTAAACACAGAACAATTTGAACACACCATGAAGGAAGACAGTGACTGCACTTTCGTTTGGAACAGCAAGGGCTCATCTAATAATAATTTAGTAAATCAGCCATTTAGTGGCTCAGTTGTGCACTGCATTGTGCCAAAGATTATTCTGTTCAACTGTACGCTTGCAAAATTGAAACTCAGATTTCAGTCACAGACACTGTTTTTGCTCAGTGGAGAGATGAGACCAAAAATCACCCTCCCTAAAGAGCATTCATGTTTAGCGATTTATCATAAATACAGAGCTGGGGCAAAATAAAGCCAGAGTTGGCTGTATACAATGTATTCTAATTATGCTTTTATTGTTTTAGTCTTTATGCAAAGACTATCAGTAATTCAAAACCCACAGTTGCATCCGTGAAAATACAATAAGAAATTTTTGCATAGCCACATTGTCTCCTAGCAGGAAAAGGGGATGACTAAGGATTTCAGTGAAGGATAAAGAAAAAGCCCTTGTCTTCGTCTTCTACCCTGTGACTCTCTCCGCTTTTTCTCTCTCATCCTTTATTTGTGTATTTACTTTTCTAATTTAAGGAAACTCTATTAGCATTGCATCTGCGGGCTCCAGTGACCCTACGCAAACAAAGACATGGAAACAAAGGCAAATCTTAGGGTATGTCCAACTCTTAGGGAACAAATATTACTCTTGAGTTTGGTTCCAGGAAACAATCTGTCTCTGCATTCTCTTAAACAACACAAACTATGGAATGCACTTTACTGTCCTTCCTTTTCATCTGCCAGAAAACGCACAGGTAAATTCCATCTCCCCATTTTGATAATGTGCGCAGCTTAGGAACTAGTTCTTCTTTTCTCTTGGGAGTTCAGCTGATCTCTGTGCACTGCTGCAGTTGTGTATAGAGTGCCCACTCGTGTGTGTGTGTGTGTGTGTGTGAGCGTGCCCATTATCAGTATGCACACAGATACATGCCTGCACACACTTTTTCCAGAGAAAGAGGTTACAGTAGGGCTGTGGAGATGATGTAGTGGGTAGAATTATACTTCACAAACCTCAGGACTGATTTCAGATTCCTAGCACCCATTTTTTAAAAATCAGGCAAGCGCAGTGGCCCGCCTATAATCCCAGGCTCAGAGGGCACAGACGGGGGTTCCCTCGGGACAAACTGGCTGGCTAGAGGAGTCAGTTGGCAACTTAAAGTTTAAACAAGACACCTTTCCTCAGTACAGTGGAGAGCAACTGAGAAAGACACCTGATATTAACCTCTGTCTTCCACAGGTGCACATGTGCACGCACACACACATCCCCTGGGAATACACATACATACACCATACACATATGCAAAAGAAGAGGTTGTAGCCTTACCAAAAAGTTACGTGAGCCCCACAAAACAATAATTTTCACTTCTGTGGATGGTTTTTAATTTAAGCTGACTTGTTCTTCTATTTGTTACTGTCATGCTGTGTCCCTTTCAGAAGTGATTAAACAGGGTCAGAGAGGAAAGTGTTCTGCTAAAGCCTGAGCAGCTAGAAAGCAGCTTCCTATCTTAGCATCTGCCTGGTCATTGGCCCTTCGGTCCTTTACTGTGTTTCACAGACAGGATTCCATCTTAATCATACCACCGTTGAGTACAAGAATGTGTACATTTTGGAAATATTCTCAACAAAATAAGTGAGGATTATCATCAATATGTTGCTTTCTGTTGCTGAATGTGCCCTAACTACATATGATCTGCTGAAGGTGCTGGTACTGGCCCTGGCTTAGAGAAGCATGTGTTTACACTGCTTGTGAGTAGCTGAGTGTGGATCTGAGCTAAGCCCACGGCATCTCAGAGCCAGTGCCTGAGTCCCTTAATCATTGCCATTTAGAATGAAGAAAATGGAATTTTAAGGAGAGGCAGATTTTGCATCCCCAAATCCCACAAGCTCAGTTGGGTAGGGGAGGGACATGGTGGCATCAACTAAGGTTAGCTCACAAATGGCTGAGCTAGGTGAAGGTGGCGACGAGAATTAGAAACTCGTGTAGACAAGCCCTGGATGGAATTCTTTCCCTTTAGCTGCAGAGTCACTGTGGTGAGGACTTGTAGAACAGTTCTCCAACAGCTGAGCTCCAGAATTCTTGCCAGTGCTTTTTGAGCCCTGAGATCTTGAGGAGGAAGATTTAGTTTAACATACTTCACCCTCACCCCATGTATAAGGGCATTTTGGAATTACTCATTGGTGGAAGAAGGGATGGAGGAACAGGGGACAAACTTGTTCTCTTCTCACCACTTGGGATCCTCTTCAACAGTGAAACCCACAGGAGCAGAAACCTCATTCACCATTTTCAGCCCCAAGTAACACGGCATGAAACATAGGTATAAAACATACTGAACCATCAGTCTTCAGGCACTGGACTTTTAAAGAACATGACTTATTTAACAA